>NC_132870.1:16925000-17082500 GCF_048164855.1 Canis lupus baileyi | reverse complement strand
TTCCATTTCATCTTAGTTGTCCAATTTGTAGGGATAGATGGTTTTTGTTTTTGTTTTTTGTAGGGATAGAGTTGTTCACAGTACTCTTTTATGATAATTTTAAGTTCTATGAAATCATTAGTGATATGTTCCCTTTAATTTCTGATTTTGGTAATTTGTGTTTTTTCTTTTTCTTGCTCAGCTTTTCCTCTTTTCTAATATGAAGATAATACTCATCTCATAGAACAAGCCATGCTACTTCCTTTTCTGTTTTCTGAAAGAATTTGTGAAGAGTTGGTATTATTCTTTAAATGTTTGATAGAATATAGGATACCTTGCTGGCTCAGTTGGTAAAGTATGTAATTCTTAATCTCAGGATTGTGAGTTCAAGTATAATATTGGGTGGGGAGCATACTTAAAAAACAAACAAAAAAGAACTTAACAGTGAAGTCATTTGGGCCTGGGCTTTTCTTAGCGTGAAGATTTTTAAGAACTAATTCAACTTCCTTACTTATTAGGTCTATCTTGTTTTTCTATTTTCTTTCTAATATACGCATTTACAATGATACATTTCCCTCTGAACAATGATTTAGCAACATCTCATTAATTGTGATATGTGTGTGTTCATTTTTTGTTTTAAAGATTTTATTTATTGGGGCACCTGGGCTCAGTAGGTTAAGTATCTGCTTTCAGCTCAGGTCATGATCTTGGGGTCCTGGGATTGAGCCTCGTGTCAGGCTCCATGCTCAGAATAGAGTCTGCTTCTCCCTCTCCTGCTCCCCCTCCACCCCACCTCTTGTGTTCTCTCTCTCTCAAATTGAAACCAAGAGTCAGATGCTTAGCCTACTGCACACCCAGATGCCACCCCTTTATCTTAAAACACTACTCATCATCTCTAGAAATATTTTTTGTCTTAAAGTGAATTCTGTCTGGTTTTAGTATACCTTCTACAGCCTTCTTAGGATTATTAATTGCATAGCATATCTTTTTTCCATCTTTTTTTGCTTTAAGCCTGTGTCTTTGAATCTAAAATGTGTCCTTTGTAGACAGCACACAGTTGTCTCTTTCCTTCTCTCAAAGAGAGAAACAATAAAAGATATTGTTTAACCTTTGTAAAATATAGAAATTATTAATTTCATAAGGTCATTGTGAGAATTAAATTGGACAATTGGATGGCCCATTAAAACACTGATTACTGGCCTGTATCTCCAGTGTTTCAGATTGAGTGGTTCTGATAGGGGCCTGAGAATTTGCATTTTTATGTACCCTGTTGATGATTATGCTGCTGGGTTAATAGCCACAGTTTGAGAATTGATTTAAAACATTTGAAGCAATTCTGGATATTTTATTATTGTTGCTTCTATTCACTTTCTTTGCCACTCAAAGTCATTCATTCTTTAAATAACCTACTCTGTTAGGATACTTTTGCTGTTGGCTCCAATATATTGGTATTTATGTTTTTGAGGTCTATTAATATTAATTGCAGAAGAGGAAATTTATGAAAAATATTTTTTAATCTTTTCTGTTATAAAAAATTCATGTAACTTGAGCCCTGTAATTCCTCATATCAGATTGCATCACTAAAATGAACAATATTACAGAAGATAGAACTAAATCAATTAATTATAAAATAGGAAGACATTTTCATCATGGGAAAAATAATGGTGAATACCACAAAGAGGTGTTAAAGTGTATCAAGGGTACTATTATGTAGGATTTAAAGTTTTGACCCCTTATAACGTCAAGAAATAACTTGAAATTAATATTGTTTAACATGTGATATAACTAATCCACTTCCAAATATCCCTAAAGAATGCTATATTTGTATAAACCTGCACCGTTTATCACTCAGAACCAGGGAACTTCCAGACCTTTGCATGCAAGCTGTTTTTAAAGAAAAAGGTAAATCTCTTCTTTAATCCAAAGCCTTTGAAAGGTTATAAGTGGTTCTTTACTTACACACACACACATACACACACACACTTAAAAAAATAAATGAATGTCTTGGATTAAATACATTATTTTCTTGCTACATGTTGGTACAGAGCCTTGTCATTTTTGTTTCCATTCTAAATATTAATCTATAGCAACAAGCTGATTCTGCTAGAGGACATTTTTTTCTGCTTATTTTCCCAAATGTAAAAATTAATCTAGAGGATAATATCAACATCCATAATGTATGATTTTGTTGCTTATAATTTTGAAGTAGAATTCACCCAAAATAGAGGTCACAATAATTTAGTTTTAATATATTCACTTAATATAACTGCTTACCAGATTTATTACCATTCTTATCACCTTTATTAATATTTCGAATGTTATTTTCAAAAGATTCAGAGGTTAAGCACACAGATTTAAGATCTAAGATTACTGGCTAAAACCTTCCTCTACCATTTTCTAGTTGTATGGCTTCAGGCAATTAACCTCTCTGTGCCTTATTTTTCTCATATCTAAAGTAAGGATAAAATAGAGCCCACTTTGTAGGGTTGTTGTGAGGACTAAGTAACTAATGTACACATACTACTTAAGACTGTGTCTAACACTTTGTAAGACTATAAGTTTTAGCTGTTATCACTGCTGCTAAAAACAGCAATGCTAATAGTAAAATACTGTATTTGTGCAAGGGCTTCAGACATTATGGAAAACTTTCATACTTAATACTGGTAGAAACCCTGTTGTAATTGATACTGAAGCCATTTGCAGCTGTGTATGTGGAATGTATTTGTGTTAAGTTGCTATATTTTGCCATAATTATTTGTACAGTACAGTGCTGAAAGGCACACACCAGACAATCTCTTTCTTTCCCTGAGGTTGTAGAGCAATTGCATTCAGTTCTTTCCTCCCCTCCCTTCCAATCCCCTTCCTTCCCTCTAGTTCCTTTTTTCAAAGCGTTATTAAACATTTTATTAAGAGCAAGTTTTATTAAACATAAATATTACATTAAAAATTCACTGATTCTTTCCATTTTATCTTCTCATTCATTCTTGCATCCCAGAAAGGTGTGGAGGGACTATTATATGCTAAGGAGTATCATTGTGTAGTAAAGAAGAGCTTTCTCAGGGATCTCTGGGTGGTGCAGCGGTTCGGCGCCTGCCTTTGGCCCAGGGCACGATCCTGGAGTCTCGGGATCGAATCCCACGTCGGGCTCCCGGTGCATGGAGCCTGCTTCTCCCTCTGCCTGTGTCTCTGCCTCTCTCTCTCTCTGTGTGACTATCATAAATTAAAAAAAAGGAGAGCTTTCTCTTTAAGAAATACTGTGCACTTTATAAACCATTGCATAATCTTAAGAGTGAGATATCTCTTAGGAAATGTGTTCCCAAATTTATAATTTTGCATACAAAGTATGGGTCATTACTTAACTACCTTAGAAATACAGAAGCAAAAATGTTTCCAAACAAATAAATGACTCATTATAATATTTTTTCAAATCATTAAGATATTAACTTCGGAAGTGTATAATTTTCTTCATGGACTTACAGGTTATTTAAAGGTCTTTGATCCACATTTTGAACAAAGATGATTAGATACCAGGTTAAATGTAAACTGTAAGATTCAAACATAAAACAGGGATATGACCATTTCATTTCCCTTAGCTGAACTTACAACTAGACTATTATTTAACTGACCATTAGATCATTTTGTAAGAATTTTAATTTACAGTGTTACTTGATGTCCACTAGAGGGGACCAAACCATGATCAGAGAGTATACACGTTTATTTTCCCAAGTGATGAAAAACCCTGCCCACCTGAAATTTCAGCCTGCCCATCTGAAATTCACAAATTATCCTTCAATGTTTCCTACTGCTAAAAGGTCAACTCAATTTTGTCTGGATACACAAGCAAATCTATGGAAACACTGAAGAATGAATATTAGACAATATTTTAGAGGAGAGCACTTGCCTAGAATCTTTGGTAACTTGAAAGTTTAGCCAATTCATAGAAAAGCATAAAACTATTTTGAAATTGTTCAACTTTTAGTAAATACCAAGTTGTACACTTATAAGTTTTAATAAAAACATTTTATTGATTTGACAAGAAGGCAAAGGTGAATTTTGAAATATGACTCCATAGTGTATAGTAAATTAATGTATTTTGGGTGACAATGAATTTTCAGAAGTAAAGTAGTTTTATTTTTTTAAACAATATCCAACTGTTTTATTTTATCAGTAAATAAGGTGAACAAAGCCTGAAACTTGTTTGTAATTTAAAATATTTTATTTTGAAAGTAATGTTTTCCAAAATAAAGTCAATGTGTACCTTAGAAATCTATAAATTTCAAGTTCGATACCTCTTATTTCTTGAAATCTCTGATACATAAAAGATTTTTATTATATGAGGCAATTCATTTTGCACGCTAATATTTAGTTCTTTCCTAAGGCATTTCATATTTTGCGAAACTTAATATTCCAAGACAAACAGAAAAGATTTTATTTCATGTAAATATAATTTAAGAGTCTCATATTGCAATATTTTTAAAAATTTAAGCACATTTGGGTGAGATACACTCTATAGAACGATAGATTCTAAACATTTTTTTCATACAAGCAGTTTGAATTTTATTGCCAAGTTAGTATAAAAAAATTACAATTTTTGAAGATGAAAACATGATTTATTTAAAACAAAAACTACCAGAACAACAACAACAACAACAACAACAACAGTTAATCCACAAAGATCAATCATGAATCACGTCTGCTTCTCTGCAGAATACGCTGAGGTATTTGAGGTATTGCAGAAACGAAATGTCCACTAGATGCCACACTTCCTTTGCAGAGTAAAGCAGTACTTTGACTTGGCAAGCTTATGCAGATGCTAGTGTATCTGGTAACAGGACCCTAACACAAACAGTTGTCTTTTCCTTTACATTTTCTTTCTGCTGCCCTCTCCTATTAATATGTCTGATGATCTAAAATCTGCATAATAGTGTTAGCTTGTAAAGTTCTATCGAGATCCTTTAGCAGGAGGGCAGAGAGCTTATTTTTATTGACTTTAAAAATCACGTCATTTTGGAGACTTTTTTTTTTCGTCTATGACAGCTAAAGATGGTTTCATTTGGCTTTTCCACCATTTACATTTTTACATTTCATGTTCTTTTTCATGTTTATTCTTTGTTTTTCTTTTCCTGTATATGTTCATTCTGTTTCTTTTTTCAAGAAAAAACAGGTTAAAAGCCAATCTTCTCAAAATGTAATAAAGAGATATAATTTAACTTTTTAGAGAACTATATTGAATAAAACTGTGATTGAATTTCCTCTAGGGGCACTACTATTCCATTTTGTTTTTAAAAATGATTAAAACTGAAAAATGAAGATCTTTCAGTTTTGTTTGACATGTTTGATAGGCTGAATTCAACAATGAAGTGAATAGAATTCAGCAAGTGAAGACGTACAAGGCATTATCTTACAAGTTCCCACCCTACACTATGAGACAACCCTAATAACACTAAGTATTCAGAATACTTATTAGCTTGAGTCACAATATTTGATGTATCTGTGATTTGTCAATTCAGCATTTTCATGGGAATGTAATCTGAGATTAGCATTTTGTGATATAAAATAAACAACATACCTTAATCATGTGACAGTGTGAAGCCAGACTTCTGTCTTCTTCCAGATTATTAGCCTCCTAAGCAATTTTTCCCTAGGACAATTATAACTTTATAGTACTGTGTTTTCCCTATTCTCAAAATCTTTTGAGAATCTTACTACTATATCTGGTCACTAAGGAATATGCAATGAATTTTTACAATCACGCTTAGGTTGACTTTAGCTGCTGGAGTAACTAGTGAATTTACCAGTTGGCCTACAATTTTTTTTTCTAAATTAATGTATTTGGAGGATTAATTTTCAGATAAATTACTTTCAATGTAACTTCTATGAAAGGGTTTTTCTTTCTCATGATAACTGACATAAGCTTGACCACTGGACAATTTGTTGAATAAATTCTATTGTGGATAAAAAAGCTCAACCAAACAAATCTCCAAACTAAACAACAAAAAAACTAACAAATTAATTAAACTACTAGGAAATCCATATTATAGGAGGTTATCAAAATAAATTCCTATTTTTTCAATTTTTTTCCCAGTAATTTTTTCCAGGTGAATAACATTTATTAAAGTGAATAGAAATTCACTGGGAAAAGTACATAATTTGTGATAACTTTCCAAAGGAAACTAGAAGATACAGATTAGCCAAAATATGACTTTGTAAAAAGGCCTCAAGTAAACAAAACAAGACAATGTTTAACACCTCCTAAAAGCTGCTCTAAGAACAGATTGCCATTAATCCTAGTTTCTTTATAATTGCCTTTAGGAGTATATACTGAAAGCCCAAAGTGCTTTTTATAGGTGAAGGAAACTCAGAGACTAAGTCATCAAAAAAGAAAATTTTTCTCTTCATTTGCATGACATTACATGGTAAGGATACTGTAATCTGTACTGTAATTTATTTCCATTGAATTCTGAGAATAACAGAAATGACAAACTTTACCTTCAGCCCTCTTATTTTCAAGGAAATTGTGACTTTATCCGGTATCACCTGGAAAATAGTTGCCAGGCAATGAGCATGATTAAATATTGATAATATGGTTTGCATAATTCTAGATATGGTAGAGAGCCATAAATGAAGTCCTCAATAATTCCTTTTCTAAGTTATAGCTAAGATAAACTAAAAGCATTTGACAAAGATTGGAATGTGTTTAGATCTCGATCCTGTTAGATCAAAGGTATATGGGGCAGCCTGGTATGTGTTTGAGGTAGAGTGATCTCCTTAAACAATAAGATCTTAAAAGTTCTAACTCTAATAATAGTATATATTCATTGCTAAAAATCCTCAAACAATATGGAAGTATTAATAAAATATCTAAACAAAGGACCTCAAATTGGAAAATAAGTTTGTGTTAGTACTTTTTCTATAGAGATAAGTGTATATTGTAGAAGGAATTTCTTAGTGATGATTTGAATAATTACAACTGTTAAAAGAATAGTATTTAATGGAGTGATTGGGTGGCTCAGCTGGTTAAGCATCCAACTCTTTTTTTTTTTTTTTTTAAATTTTTATTTATTTGTGATAGTCACAGAGAGAGAGAGAGAGAATGAGGCAGAGACACAGGCAGAGGGAGAAGCAGGCTCCATGCACCGGGAGCCCGACGTGGGATTCGATCCCGGGTCTCCAGGATCGCGCCCTGGGCCAAAGGCAGGCGCCAAACCGCTGCGCCACCCAGGGATCCCCAAGCATCCAACTCTTGATCTCAGCACAGGTTTTCATCATCAGGATCATGAGTTCAAGCCCCACATTGAGCTCCAAAAAAAAAAAAAAAAAAAAAAAAAAGAATAGTATTTAATAACTCTCTGTTATGTATGCACATTCCCTTTCAGGCTCTTTCAGTACGAAAGGAAAAACTGAGAGACCCTTATCTCCTTCTTGGGGATGAGCAAGGCCTAAATGTTGGGTGATCAGAGGCCTTTTGGGTTTCCTGCTCAGGGAATATCTTTCTTTGCCTACTCTTTTCACTGTCCACACCTTTCCTCATCCCCCCAGTCCTGGTCTTTGGTAGGATCAACTAAGGATTTTATATAATCTTCCTACAAAAGTGGTGAAAAAAAAAAAAAAAAACAACCAGAAATTAAAAATTTGGCTAGTCCTCATTGTTACCCTAAAAGAAAAGTTCCTCTCCCTTTCAAGGCCATCACTAAACTCAGGTTTTGCCTTGGTTGCCTTTGAGAGCTAGAATACATTTATCCCAAACAATACCTTGTCATGAAGTGGCATCCTCACCAAATTCTCCAAGAAGTGTGTAGGGGAACCTAGATACTGTGTGAAATGCTCACTTTCCTTGTAGGATTACTGTTAATTCTTCCAAGTTTGTTCTCCCCCCATCCGAACTCTAATGCTCAAGTTTTGGACTTGTTCACCTTCAGGTCTGCCTGGGAGGTATTGGCATTGAGCAAGCTTAACTTCCACAGAAACCTCTACACTGATCAGAACAATAGGAGCTACTGTGTATAAACGGTGCAACTTTGATAAGAGAGTTCTTGGAAGTATATTATCCTTGAATGCATTATCTTTTCTATGTATTATTGATACAATATTTCCATATTTCTGCAGTTATAGGTATTCAACCCTGAAACATTTTATTAAAAAATATATTACAGGGATGCCTGGGTGGCTCAGCGGCTGAGCATCTGCCTTTGGCTCAGGTCATGATCCTGGAGTCCCTGGATCAAGTCCCACATTGAGCTCCCAGCATGGAGCCTGTTTCTCCTCCCTCTGCCTGTGTCTCTCCTTCTCTGTCTGTCTGTCATGAATAAATAAATAAAATCTTAAAAAAATTTAAGAAATATATTACAGAGTATAAATGTAATATATACATGTAAGTAATTTAAACAAGAGATGTGTTACACAGAAATTAAAAATATTTCTATTCAGCATACTTCTTGTTCAAGATAACAAATATTAATAATTTCATGCTTATAAATATACATATGTAAAATTTATGTTACATATATATTTTCCTATAGTATTTTAGCACTACAGTAAACATTTATGTATAACGTAAAATTTACCACTTTAGCCATTTTTAAGTGTATTGTTCCGTGATATTAAGTACATTCACACTGTTGTGCAGGCTCCATTATCCATCTCCAGAACTTTTTAGTCATCCCATACAAAAAATTCATATTCTCTATTAAATTCTATTAGATGATTACTCTGTATTCTCCATGCCCCACCCCCCAGTTCCTGGTAACCACCAATCAACTTTCTGTATGAATGTGACAATTCTAGGTACCTCATATAAATGGAAACATACAGTATTTGTCCTTCTGTGTGTGGCTTATTTCACTTAGCATAATATCTTCCTGTCTTCAGCTCAGGTTATGATCCTAATGCCTGGGGATGGAGCCCTGCATTGGGCTCCCTGCTCAGCCTCTCTCTCTCCTTCTGCCTTCTGCACTGCCTAATTATACTCTCTCTTTTTCTAATAAATAAATAAAACCTTTAAAAAATATATCTTCAAGCTTCATGCATATTGTAGTATGTATCAGATATAAATATATTTTAAAGAAACCAAAAAAAGAATATCTGACTCAAATTTTTTAAGAGCTTGCCCAGAAAGTGACCAGTTAATTATATGACCTCTTCCTTCCTTCTTGAATTATAATCTAATCATTATTGATTATCTTTTACAAATTGAATTGCAATGTAAATGTACTCAGTATATAAATTTCTCACTAAACACTGCTTTTAGAAAGCATAATTTTGACAGAAGAAATGCTATATTAGCAGTGAGAAAGAGCGCAAGTTCTGGTTCTAGATTTGCCAATGATTAATTGATCAGTCTTAGATGGAATCATATATATGTGTATATCTGTACATAATTACTCCTGTTATATTCTCCTGTCATTTCCTAAATTGTAATTATGTAGTGATTTGTCTATTTTATTTCTTCTGCTAGCCTATGAGTTTCAAGAGGAGAATGTAGATGTCTTTCTCTTTTCTTCACTGCCGGGTATCTGGGCCCAAGGAAGTGCTTACAGAACTATACAGAATGAATGCTAGTCACTAGGCCAGATGTTCCACATATTTGTCTCACTTGGTCCTCAACATAATTCTGAAGTAGATATTATCATGTCTATTTTCTTTTATAAATGAGGGAATTAAGGATCCAGTAAGATACCTAATTTGTGTGAGATTATTTAGATGATAAGTAGCATAGTCTGATTCAAACCTAGGCTTAACTGACTACAAAGCTCATACTTTTTCATCATACTGCTTTGGCTTTGAATTAAAAACCATGTTGTAAGGGGTGCCTGGGTGGCTCAGTCAGTTGGGCATCCAACTCTTGATTTTGGCTAGGGTTGTGATCTCAGGGTTGTAGGTAGAAGTCCTGTGTCAGCCAGGTGCTCAATGGGGAGTCTACTCAGCAGGGAGTCTGCTCAAGTTTCCCTCTCTGCCCATTCCCCTTTCTCTGGAATAAATAAATCCTTAAGTTATTTTTATTTATTTTTTTAATTTTTATTTATTTATGATAGTCACAGAGAGAGAGAGAGAGAGAGAGGCAGAGACACAGGCAGAGGGAGAAGCAGGCTCCATGCACTGGGAGCCCGACGTGGGATTCGATCCCGGGTCTCCAGGATCGCGCCCTGGGCCAAAGGCAAGCGCTAAACCGCTGCACCACCCAGGGATCCCCTTAAGTTATTTTTTTAAAAAGAGTATTTATTTGCTTACTTGAGAGAGAGAGAGAGAGAACATCAGCATGAACAGTGGGGAGGAACAGAGGGAGAGGGAGAAGCAGATGTCCCACTGAACAGAAAGCACCAGTGCGGGGCTTGATCCCAGAACCCTGAGATCATGATCCAAGTTGAAGGCTGACACTTAACTGACTGAGCCACTTAGACACCCCTAAATAAATCTTTTTTAAAAAATAAAAACTTTGTTGTGAATCTTAATCAAAATTTTAAGTAGTTCAGAATTACACAGAATGAATGTTGATCACTAGGCCAGGTGCTCTACATATTTGCATTTTTTTATACTAGATTTTGGAATATATTTTTGGACCATATTTTGACTACACATGCATATGTTCAGGTAATTCTCAATTTTCCAACAAATTAATATAGCTACAACTCTGAAGGGTATAATTTATTTTCTAGAACAAAATATAATGCTGGGCCCTAAAATACACTTTTGTTGTTGTGTTACTAACCAATTTATTTTTTAATTTTGAAAATTTTCCAATCCAGAAGAAGTCAAGAGAACAGTTTGATGGATACCATGTTCTCCTTCTCTAGTTTCATCACTTAATTATTTTTCTATTATTCCTTCTGTATTTATCCCTTTCCTGTAACAAAGTGTGTTCCAACCCCACTCCCACCTCTGCTTCCATTTTGAGTAACACTATGGACTCAAAATTTTTATCTCCATTTTGTTTGTTATAATTATTTCTGATATATTGTCAAATTATGGGCAACGGGAACCTCTTCAGCTGGCGCTAGTGTCCTTTTGACCTACTCCATTATTTTTTGAGCACTTCCTTGCTTTCTGGCACAAAATATTTCAGGCCCATAGACCTGAAATAAGCTATATCTGCAAGATGAGAGTGAATATTTAAATTCATTAGGAATATCTCAGAGTCTTAGACTTGTAATGATTTCAATGTACATCTAAATTATTACTAGGAGATTACTATATTGATTTTAGAGAATTGTAAGTCTTGGGGTTTAGTCAGAGTTGAAATATGTATCTTGATAGTATATAATCTTTCATATTTAGATTTTATTATTGTTAATAATTATTCATTATTGTATTTAAAATTTTTAAGAAGGTATAAAAATAAAAAGTAAATTTGGAAACAAAATAAATTATAGTTATCTGAAACTAAACTTGTTTCCCTCTACACTCCTTTCCTTTGCTGAAGTGGTCAGTGTACTTGTGGTAAAAAAGATAGAGTCTAATGCTGTAATGAATATGGTTGTATGCATGCAATGTAGAAATATTCTATAAGAGAAATAAGCAGCTATGTAGATTTAAAATTGGTCTACTGCAACTGGGAAAATATGAACGTATGCTAGAATGGGACACCATCTCTAAAACTTTGGTATGTTACATTTATAAGGCATCAGACTCAACGTGTTCAAAGAGAGTAGAAAATCAATTGAAAGAAAAAGAGAAAAAAAAAAAAAAGAAAGAAAAAGAGAGAAATCATTAGTAAGCATTAATGCTTATATTAGTATTTAAGTTATTGATGTTTGTTGATTTTATTACTGATTTTTTGCAAAATAATTATATCAATGTGAAAACAAGACCCTGATAGACCATAAAATTTGTCATAATGCTGTTAAAACAAAATGGTAAGATATTGGTACAAGAGTAGGCAAATACATTTATGAAATTGAATAGGTAGTCTACAAGATGAGAATATATGATCTTTATTTTGACTATTTCTCTCATTGCTATCTATTTATTCCATTGATCTTTAGTCTATTATTTTCTATCCCCTTTCATTTATCTAATCTACGTATTTGTCACATATCTCTTCTTTGATTTCGGATGATCACAACAATAACATTAAATATATAAAATTAACACTTAAAATCAGCAGTGAAAAAAAATGAGTATGAGCCTACAAATGAAGACTTTCCATCCACTAGTTACAGAAAATAAAGGCCCATTTAAATCTGGCAATATGTTTCATAGCAGCCAAAAGGAAAAGAAAGATAAGGTCAATTTATATCTCTAGTGGACAAGAGGTTTTATTTCTTTTTCCTCAGAGAAAGCAAAATATCTCCTAGCAAGTATTAAAGGAAATTCCTCATATGGAGCTTCTTAAAGGGATCATAGAGCATAATTTGGACAACGATTTCATGATTTCTGCAAAACAAAGTTTCCAAAAGACTGTGTCTTAGATTATTTTTCATTAAAAGCAAATGACACAACAGAAGACTAGAAATATTACATCTTGATAAAACTAGTTCTTAAAGGCACAAAACATGTTCCATGCATGTATTATTAATCTAGAGAATCATAATTCTCTAAACTAATGTTTCCTGTATGTGGTAGGCAGAATTCTAAGATGACCTTTGAGATTCCCATCCTCTGGTGTACACTTCCCAAATAATTCTTTCTCCTTGTATGTGGACAGAGTTTGGGAATCTGATAGGATGTTACTCTTGTGATTATGTTTCCTTATGTGGCAGAAGGGATTTTGCAGATGTAATTTAGATTCCTAGTCAATTGACTTTGAGTTAATCAACAGAGAGATTACTTCGGATGAGTCTGCCCTAATCAGGTGAACTCTTACAAGAGACGGAAAGATTTTCCTCCTGGCTTTAAAAAAGCAAACACGTGTTGTGGGAGTGGAACATATGCTAAGCAACTAGGATGTCCCTAGGAGCTGAGAATGACTCCACTTAACAGCAAGGAAAAAAGTAGGACTTCAGTCCTAGGATTACAAGGAGCTGAATTCTTTTAATAACGAGTGAGCCTGGAAAAGGACCCTGAACCTAGATGAGATTGCAGCTCCAGCCAACGTCTTGATTTCAGCCTAGTGAGACCTTGAGCAAAGAACTAATCACACTATGCCACACCAGCAATTTCTAAACTACCTATCTGAATGTGTTGACGAATGTGTTGTTTTAGGCTGCTAAATTTCTGGTATTATGTAACATTGCTACAGATACAAATATACCATACCTGGTAAACTCACAGGCCAGTAAATTTCCCTCAAATATTTGTCCTGACTTCATATTTTGGCAAATGAGTAAATAATCCGCAGTAGTAACTATTAGAAAAGTTAGAGACTGGTGGCTGTGGCGGGAATTTGGCTCTGGATGTATTTTTCTTAGCTTGTACTGAGAACATTCTTTAAAAAATTCAGTTTTCAACATTTTTAAATTGAGAAATTGTGTATTTTTCACTTCTCATTAAACACAAAAAGGAACATTGGACCCCCATTCTACTTGGACGTAATCGGTGAGTTCAATGGGACATCTGCTTACATTTCACTATATTCTTCTCCATTCTTTATTTTTTAATGCACCAAGTTACTTCTCTAATTTCACTCATTTGTATTATCTGCCTAATCTCTGTGTTATATATAAGATAAATAAGATATAAGATAAATTATAAGACAAATACAATATAAAAAGAAGATATATGTTATATATATAATACACATGAGTTTATATATGCATAGATACATGGTACATGTGGACTTACACATTATTTATAAAAATTATACAGTATATTTTCCTTTATGAAAAATCCACTTCTTTTTGCTTCTTTTTTTTTGTTTTTAGATTTTATTTATTTATACATGAGAGACACACAGAGAGGGCAGAGACATAGGTAGAGGGAGAAGCAGGCTCCTCAATGGGAGCCTGATGTGGGACTTGATCCCAGTATTCTGGGATCATGCCCTGAGCCAAAGGCAGACACTCAACCTCTGAGCCACCCAGGCATCCGTCTTTTTTTTCTTTTTTTAATGAATTTATTTATTTATTTATTTATTTATTTGAGAGAGAGTGCAATCAAGAAAGAGAGAGAGAGAGCACTAGCAGGTCGGGGGTAGGGGGAGAGGGAGAAGGAGAAGCAGAGCCAGATGTAGGGCTCAATCCCAGGACCTTAGGATCAGGATTTGAGCCCAAGGCAGACACTTAA
Source organism: Canis lupus baileyi (assembly GCF_048164855.1). Taxonomy (NCBI): domain Eukaryota; kingdom Metazoa; phylum Chordata; class Mammalia; order Carnivora; family Canidae; genus Canis; species Canis lupus. The sequence goes on along the minus strand of NC_132870.1, from coordinate 17,068,364 downwards.
ATGACCGAGCCACACAGGCACCTCTCCTTCCTTTTTCCTCCTTCACTTCACAAAGATCTTTCTAAAATGGGAAGCAATTCTTATTAAATTTGCCTCAGTTTAGACAGTCTTACATCACTCGCCCTTTTGGAGCCCTTTTAATGCACAGCTAAAACTACATTAAACTGCTACATAATCCTAGTTTTAAACATCTTTTCAGACTTAATCTGTTCATGGAAGTTAAGAGAAGAAAAGTGATATAAAGATCATCATTGAGGAGCACCTGGGTGGCTCAGTCGGTTAAGCATCTGATTTCAGCTCAGGTCACAATCCTAGGGTCCTGGGATCAAGCCCCACTTCTGGCTCCCTGCTCAGTGGGTTGTCAGTTTCTTCTTCTCCTTCTACCAGTTCTCTACTCTCTGTCAAATAAATAAAATTTAAAAAAAGGATCATCATTGCAAATTTAATTCTGGTCTTTCATTTAAGAGGTCCAAGTAAACTCACCAAGTGGGATAAGTGGTCAGGGGACAAATTAATGAGCCATATTGTTTACTCAGGGCAGTATAGCCACAATAGGCTATAACTTATGTAACTTAATTTCTATTACTCCCATGAATGCTTTTGGATAGAGGATGTAGATGAGCACAGGAATCCTGATTTCAGGGCGGGAAATGCTCTGTAGAAGATTGCAAAAATGGCTACCAATTCTTTCTATCTCTTTTTATACCTTTTTTTTTCTTTTACAGTGTGACTTTATATGGCCTTTCAAAGAGGTGGAATCTGTTCTTTCATTACCTGAATCTGGGCCATAGAACTTACTTTAAACCATGGAATAGTAGCAAATGTAATAGAAATAGAGATTTTGTTTATTAGGGCTTGTGTCTCTTGTTGCTCTTGGGAATCCTATATTTAATGAATTTGGGTGAGCCTGCCAGAATGGTCATACTTGGGGCTCACTTGCCATGTGCTTCCAGCCAAGCTCCACATCAGCTGACCCCAGATATATGTAAAGTGACCAACTCATCTTGGCTTACCTGGAACTTTTCCAGTTTTATCAGTAAAGTCCCATGTTTTCAAAACTACCTCAGTCCCAGACGAACTATATCCCAGATATATAATTGAACCCAGCCAAGACTACCAGAAGAACCATTATCTGAGCTATTATCCAAAGTTCTTACCTACAAAATTATGAACTAATACACGATTGGTTTTTGTTTAAGTGATTGAGTTTTGGCATGGTCAGTTATGCAGCAGAAGCTAACTAATGCAGACTTTTAAAATTTATCTAGGTCATTTAACTCACTTTTGAGATGAGAAAATTGAGATTCAGAAAGAAAATGACATACCCAAGATCACGTATCTGGTAAGTATAAAGTTTGTCAGTAAAAACAAATCAAAGCCAATATTAAGAAAGGCCAGGGGAGAGTACACAAAGGATAATATTTGAACAGTAGTTTATAAAAAAATTTACAGTCCATGACTATCCAACTGTGTATATAAATATGGAGAAGTAGTAAAATGCAGCATTTAAAAGCAAAAGTTTTGAAGTCAGGCAGATGTGAGTTGAAATTCTATATCATTATGGACCCTAGGCAATTTATTAGCCTATCCAGTCCACTGGTTTCCTCCTTTGTAAAATGGGCATATTTTTACCCACCTCAAAGATTTAATAATGTGAGAATTAATATGAAAATGTAAAGTACTATGGACAGTGCCTGATATATAGTAAGGATACCATACACGGTAGCTATTGTTATTATAAATATGCAGGTCACAGAGTTATTAAAAATACTCAAGTTTGTAGTGTTTCAATATCTGCTTTGGGCAATCCTAGTGGTGACCCTGGATTGAATCTTTTTCATTGCTAGTCCTAGATAGAATATAGACTTAAAAGCAGAGAGTCTAATTTTAGTTATTTTATGCCTCGTTTTCCTTATTTCTGTAATTGCCATGAACATTTACAGACACATATCAGAAAACAGTCTGAGGTTAAGCAATTCCATTTTTCATAACCTCTGTTCTGTTGATAGCCTTTTGAAAAGAAGCATACTGTACATACAGACCTTAGTTAAAAACTTTCTCAATCATTTTTATTTGTATTAGTCATTTTATTTTATGAGAGAGTTTTGGATAATTATAGAGGAACACAATTGAGGGCACTAAATAGAAAAATATACAAATATTAGCAAAACTAACTTTAAAATTGAAGGATGAAAGGTAACTCAGAAGCCAAAAGACATTAAAATATTCTGATTGAACCTATCATCACAATGAATGGCAAGCTGGTACAGTTAAGAAGCGGAAATCCATTCAGGTAACCAAAAAAAAAAAAAAAAAAAAAAAAAGACACCAGCTGTAAACCCCCAGCTGCAGATAGAAGAAAGAAACATTACAGAAGAAGCATCTTAAACTTCTCCGTACTGTAGTTTTTGTGAATGACCATTGTAGTGTCTCTGGTATGGGAGCACATTAAGAAGAAAAGACAAGATCAACACCGTGACCACACCACAAGCCTCAGGAAAGGCATTGTCAGTTTATTGTGGAAGGCACATTGTTTAACATTTCACCGAGGAGAATATCCCTTGGTATTTCAGGGGCAAAGTTGCATCTCCAGAGCTTCCTCTGCTTATAGTTGTCTTCTCACAAATTCTATGGTAAAGCAACCCAACTCTCAGTAAAGTGATATCTATGTAGATGTCTAATTTAAATAATCAATATGTTAGATTCTACATAAAGTCTTTTTTAAAAAAAATAGAAAAGATGAACTCTGAATTTGATATTAGCATGTTTTCTTACTGTGGACTAAGATAGCATTTAAGAAAATTTTAAATGTGATTACATCTCAATAGATCAAATTTTTACTAGAAGACAATGTGACTCATTCAGAGAACAAATTAAGTTCTTTGTAATGTAATTGATATTTTTTAACAAAATAGTGACCAAGTTTAACAAATAAATAAGATTAAAATAAACAAAGAAGCTCACTATATTTTTATTTTGAAGGCGGTCATAAAAGAATATTACTTAAACTAAGCATATGCAGAATGAATTATTTCATGGTTTAAAGGTGACTAAGAGTGTACAGAGGAAAGTTCTCTATTTATCTATAGGACAGGTCCAAGACACAATAGCAGCATTACTAGCTTCTCCAAGTAGCCCCACCAGGGAGCCTTCATCTTTCCCTGGTGAGACTAGAATGAGTTGGTAGTTCAAATTCCATTGCCCATTCAGTCTTCTGAAACTTCAAACGAGGGAGCCAATTATGATGGTGGGTGCTGGGTTGTAGACTTGTGTCCACCATTAATCAGACTGGGTCTGCCTCCAGTTTATATTATAAACTCCAGTGAGTGACGCTCAGGTGGCATGGTTTTCAGTCAGGCCTGCATGGACTGAGTTTGAACTGATGAACTGACATTCTGCAAGTGAAAGCTCATTACTAGTCCCCTGAGTTTATCAGAAGCCACCAATTACTTCCTTTGTGGAGTACCTTAGGCAGTAGCTAGGATTCAATTTTACATCGTCTTTTAAAGAGCAGGGCCTCGTATTAGTAAAAAAGATAAGAAAGGTGAGGAATTTAGCATAGATGGCTAAATAATGGCATGTTTCTTCTGTGGGAGATAACAATATTTATTAGATGAGTAAGTGAAAACTATCTGGGGTTTTAATTTTCAATGATCTTACCTAAAAACATATTTGTTTGACTTAACGGCGTGAAATATGTGTTTAGAAAGAATCCGGCGACACTTGAAATATTTACCCAAGACAAGAAAAATTGTAAATTTAGAGGCTTAAGAGAAATTATATTTTGTTAAAGGACAACCCATGTGGTAAACATTGTAGGATTATTATAATGCTTATTTGCTGTTGCTGAACAAGCAGTCTTTTGTGAATTAGTAGATTTTATCCAGAGATGGTATGCATATCACAGAGGAGCAGAATTAATATCGCGTCAATGACTTCCCTTTTAAAGGAAATGAGAATAAGAAGAGAATCTCATTCTAAACTCCAATGGTTCATAATAAAACTTTTAAACTTCAAGTTGATTTTTAAATGGGGGAACAAAAAGGAAAAGAAACTGAACTCATATTAAACTAAAGTAGCTGTATTTTTTCATGTATTATTCTTACAAAGCCTAATCAGTGATCAAAAGGTTGCGATGGTTTGTTTTACGTTTGCCCCCAGAGTATGTATGTGCATTTTATATACTGATGACTCTTTTAATCTTGTAAGAACCACATTCAGCAATGAATCACATTCTTCGAGTGAATAATTCAGTCCTTGACGCCAACCTCTGAGGGGGAATATTGTGGTCATGCTGTCTGAACAGTGTGGTAGCTATGGCTACCTATATAATTCTTCGCAATGAAAAAAAAAGTGACAATGACATTAAATTTAATCAGGTTCCCCTTTTCTGTGGTTCCCACTGGGATGAGCCACTAGTGTCTTGCCTTAAATATTCAAAGGCCTTCCTGAGTAGTTTGCATGTGTTCATATACTGGGACAATGTCCTGCTAATACAGAACAATAGATCTGTCATGTATTTCTCCTGCAAGTAGATGTGAGTCTGAAGTTACTAAGTATAGGGTTTAAGGGCTGTCTTCCCCTCACTGACCATCTTTACTTCAGTCTTAACAAATAGCAGTAAGGAAATGTACATAGAAACTAAAGTGTAATGAAGTTGATGATCTGAGTTGGAAAATCAAATGATTGAAAGAACTGTGTTTGCTAAATAATAAAGCTGCCTCGCATTATATTCAGTCACACTCCATCTGATATGAAAGCCACAGTACAGAATATTGCATGGCTGAAAATGTTTGAAACACATAGCTGAAGAAGTATTTAGGAACAGAAGCCTATTTTTATGCCCCTGTACTTCTGCAGAACACTTAAGAGGATAACATTTTCTTTTAGATCATGGCTGAGAAATTATAAGATCTATTTTACATCTATTGAGCATTCCTGGGAGGATGATAAGCTAACTTTTAATGTTCAAGAAATGAAGAAAACAACAGAATGTTCTCTATAATCATCTGCGAGTGTTTGTGACAGATTTGTGCCATTGGTTTAAAATCTCCCTGATTGCTTATAACTTTAATATTGGAGAAAATGAAGAAAGAGAAATGTAAATTTATTTCTTCTTTCTGTCTTTTCCAGGTAGGCAATGCCAAGTGAACAAATAAACAAAAAAATTAGCCAACAAAACACTATTTCTAGGAAAGAACTGCATTTGAAAGTATTTAACTGTACATGACACTTTCTTTCATTCAAACAGAATAAGCTTGTCCTGGGCACTTAATCTGTTAGTATTTGATATTAAAAGCTGACTCTGACAATCTTTGGGTAGCTTTAATTAATATATTTGTGAGGCATGTTATAATTCTAAGGGCAATATTTAAATGGTATACCAAAGCCATAATATAATAAAAGATGAACTTCACCGTTCTATCAGACCTTTGAAGATACTTGCATAATTCTACCTACTAATTTCTTTCTATTCTATATAAATAAAATAGAGGTAGAAATGAAATCTGTGGTAAATACTGAACATTTCTTTGTTTTTCTTCTACCTTCTTCTCTCTTTTATTGAGTCTTAGATTCTATTGAAATCTTTGGGTTCTTTGTCTTGTAGATATGCATGTATAACTCCTATTAACATCAATTGCATTGCATGAAAATTTTTAGTTCTCTGCACAATTGAAAAGAAGATTGATCCCTTTATAGCTTTTATGTTTTCTTTCACTAGGTAGGTATTTGAAAATAGGCAACTTAAAACTATTTCTAATGGCAAGCTCATAGTCAAAGATGTGAGCTTAGAAATCTATAAGAAATTTCTCCTCTAATGACATATCATTGACCTCAGAGTCATGGAAGAGTTCAAGGTCAACCAGTGAGACACTCACAGTGGTCAACTATTTTTGACTGACTGACACTTGGTTTTTAACCTTTGAAAATGTGATTTCATGTTTATCAAACTTTGACATAAAGCATTGTGTGCAATATAGAAATAGGGACCTTATGTTATGGCTTTCTAATATAAATTGACAGACAATATATTGGCATCCTCTTTAGGACAGATCAGTGTCAACGGGGCAGGAGGTCAGGAATGAACAGTCTTATTGAATAGGTTTCAGTCAGAGAAGACAGGTTCCACAGGAAAACTGCCTTTCCAAATGGTCCCATTTGTAGACCTAAGACATTACAACTCAACTCTCTCTACTCTTCCTATTGTTTGGCAACAGGGAGATAGAACACATCAGTAACCTATGCACATATGCCAAAGATGACATGAGATCATTGTTCAGTGTACAATGAGACAGAATCCAGAGGGAATTTTATGTGGGTGCTAGGGCTGATTCTAGAAACAAAGGTGGTAGGAAAAACTTGTCTTTGTGACTTTTTATGCCTTAGTACTTTATTGTTCCTTCCTCATGGCTACTCTTGACTATTTCTCACATTTTGCTAGTAAGGTGTTAGCTGATAAATGCTTGGTGTCTGATCTATTCCAGAATATCTGAAAGTGTCTTGAAATCTTTTATTTTGGCATTCTTAAACTGCACAGTGTATACCGGGCTTTAACCCTTTCATATATGTCTTTCCTACTTAGTCCTTGGTTTGACTACAGGAACCAGTGTTGGGAGGAATCATGGGTTTCTTTATCTCATACTTGCCAGTGGCTTGCTTGCTTGGAATCCTTGAATCTGAAGGAGTTTATTAATGAGCAATTGGTTTACTGCTTCAGAAACTTACTGTGTTTTGCATTAGGTTCTTGATTCATTGGCACTTCTTATATCTCTAAAAAACACATTAAAATTACTTTGTTTTGAAAAATAACCTTTTAGAAAAAAGTCCCCTAGAGCTCCTTATGTTTTGTGAGGGAAAAATAAATGCAAAAATAAGGATATTTTAATATATATAACCTCCTTATATAGAGATTTCAATGTGGATATTTAGGCTACAATCATGCCTTGTATTAGAATCACTTGTTATTAAAAAAAAAGATCACTTATTACTGTTGTTGCTAAACCTCTTGAAAGCAAGTTGCAGTCATCATGATATTTTATTAAGTATCTTGGTATGTGTCTCCCCAGAGCAAGGACATTCCTACAAAATCTCAATACTATTTCCCCAGGAATTTAAAATGAATATAATCATAGTTTATGAAATACAGTCCACATTCAAATTTCCTCAATTATCCCAAATACTCTTAATATAGGTATATATAGCTTTCCTCCTTCCCTTCCTCCCTCTTTCCTTCTCTCCTGTCTTACCCACTTCCTTCCATTCTTCAAGTTCAATCCAGAGTCCAATCAAGGATTATACACTGCATATAGTTATTATTAGATTAAAGGAGCCTAAATAGTCTAAATAGTCTCCTTTAATCTAGAATATTCCTGCTCCCACTGTTTTTGTTTTATTAGGATCTTTGTATTATTTTTTAAAAATATTTTATTTATTTATGACAGATACAGAGAGAGAGAGAGAGAGGCAGAGACACAGGCAGAGGGAGAAGCAGGCTCCATGCACCGGGAGCCCAATGTGGGATTCGATCCCGGGTCTCCAGGATCATGCCCTGGGCCAAAGGCAGGCGCCAAACCGCTGCGCCACCCAGGGATCCCAGGATCTTTGTATTTTTGAAGGTCCAAGCCAAGGCAATTGTCTGGTGGAATGTTCCACAATTGGGATTTTTCTATTTTCTGATGATTAGATTCAGGTTGACCAATTTTGTCAAGAATACAACATAGGTTATATTGAGGAGATTCACACTGAAATTTACTTTTTAGTTATATACAATAGGCACATATCCACTTATTTTGAATTAATACTCAAAATTAAAAAAAAACTTTCAATAAGAATGAAATAAAATTTAATTCATATTTCATTGATTACTGATAAAATAAAACATCATTTAATATTTCTATTATTTTTTCTCTTGTGAATTTGTTCATTATTTCTTTTATCCATAAAAAATTAGCTTATTAATGTATTTTTACCATTTTAATCCAATTTAGTGCCAATATTTCTGAAGCCTCTTGTCATTCTTAAATGTGAAATTGAAAATAAAAAACAAAATAAAGTCTCTTTTTTTTGTATGTAATAGATGGCTTCTAGGTGGTTCCTTAAACTTTTTGTATATATGCAGTATGACATATATATACCTCTTATATGACATCAGCTAGCATTTTGTAGTTTATGCTGGACTTTATTTTAGCTTTAATCATTGGGCGCCTACAAAATGTGCTCATTGATAGACAAACATTAAGCATCATCTTAGTAGCCAAGTATGTTTATGATGAAGAATATTGTGAATTAAAAACAGAAAAATTCTTAGAATTTTGCCATAGCAACACATGATATAGGTATAAGAAGGTACATTTTCAGAACTTAAAACTGTCTAAAAATTTCTGACGCTAATAGCACGATGACAAATTTGATGGGTAAAGAGAAGATGGGATGCGATCCACTACATGCTTGGTTGATCCTCGATACAATCTAAGTAATTTAGGTTTACTCTCAGATATGGAGAGTAGCAGAAAGAGTAGTCTATAGTCTCCATCTTGAAATGGATACCCCTGCTTCACTGAAGATAAAAAGTTGTATAGCTAGTCTAGTGATGGCTTCAGGGGACCTACAACATTTGACTGTATTTTAATGCCATGTATTTCATAATAGATGTTAATAGATCATTTGTAGTTAGTAGATATTAGGAAGATGTTTCATTGAAATTTGAAAGAGAACAGAGTGTGAGTACCAGAGTATCCAAGATGTCCCCTCAAATGGCAAATATTTTGGTGAATCTTGTCCTTAATTTTTCAGGCTCAAACATGAATTTTGTCAACACTTAAAGAGTAAGGACATATCTGTAGTAGATTGTTTCCCAATATTTGTTATTTCTTCCTGAGTAATGATAATGTGAGGCTAGATGAACTTGCCTTGCTGATATTACTTCTGGGCAGAAAATTTTCATATTCTGTTTCTCTAGTGCTACAACAACAATCTATGATGTTCCTGTTAGGAGAAATTCTGTAAGGCTGGGATTCCAGAGTGATGATCATATAGACAAGATCTGTAGAAGCCTGTGTTGTAAATCACTGAGATTTGTGGGATGGGTAATTTATCTCAGAATAACTTATCTTGTCCTGATGGATAAAATCTCTCAAGGATGCACTAATCTTTCCAAGACTGATGTGTACTAAGACAAATTTTCCCATGTAAAGTAAAAATAGAATCTGCATGGGTCAGAATACTTCTGTGTGCGTGACCATTACATTCTCACACTGAGATAGAGAACTTTAGTGAAAGCTGAATTATAGACCCAATATTCTTGGTCACAAATTTTTGTTCTTTCAGAGTGGATTCTGTTTCAGGAAATAGCTCTAATCAAAAGTTTTTTGGAACTAAATATAATAAGTGGCATTTCTCAGAAAAATGGCCTTGAGGGGAGAGCAGTTGTCTACTTTTTACCTTCCTGAAAATAGCAGGAATTCTCATCTTTCCCTTTGCCAAAATATTCAGAGGTTTTAAAAATAACTTTTGTGGGATCCCTGGGTGGCGCAGCGGTTTGGCGCCTGCCTTTGGCCCAGGGCGCGATCCTGGAGACCTGGGATCGAATCCCACGTCGGGCTCCCGGTGCATGGAGCCTGCTTCTCCCTCTGCCTGTGTCTCTGCCTCTCTCTCTCTCTCTGTCTCTCTGTGTGACTATCATAAATAAATAAAAAATTAAAAAAAAATAACTTTTGTAATATTTGACATTATTTTAATTAGATCTAAGACATTCTCATTCTACAATATCCTACATTTCTTTTCCCCTCATGATGTCATCCTTTACCTCAGATGTAATTTCCATTTTGGATAACCAAATGTTTTTTTAACTTAAAAAAACTTAAAAAAAAAGTTTTTAAAGTAGGCTCCATGCCTGGCATGAAGCCCAATGTAGGGCTTAAACTCATGACCCTGAGATCAAGACCTGAACTGAGATTAAGGATTGGATGCTTAACTAACTCAGCCAAGCAGGCATCCATGGCTAACCAAGTTTTGACAAAGATAGGGTGATTACTTTAGAATAAGGTGTAAAATGGAGTCTCAGACATTTTCTCTACCATTTTTGAAATTATTTTCATGAAGTTTAAATCACTGACTGATAAGTAAATAATTCTGGCAAACTATTTGCCTTATAATCTCTCAAAAAAGGCTAAAAACATCTACAAAATTAAGCCACATTAAAAAAAATACAAATAGATTTAGGGATTGGTCTCTTTTGAGCAGATAACTTTGTCATAATGACATAATGTCATAATGATTTTTTGTTTTGTTTTGTTAGCTGAGTCTTAAACATTTGCTTGCAGAATTCATTTAACCAAAGTAGTTTCTTCCCTCAGGAGTATTATTAGGATGGATTTTGTAACCTTTTTGAGGCCCTTGAGTTCACTAGCAGAATTTATATTTTCAATACCCAATAGAAATTAATATTTTAGAAATATAAATTCAAATATTTATTTGCATACTAACTTTTACTGAAGATAACGAATGTCTGAAATATTTAATTAAAAAACCTACCTACACAGTTTAAGGGATACCCAAGACATCACTCTGAAGGAAAATCCACTTAGTATTCTTTATCCAATCTTCAATTATAGACACAAAAAGTTTGTTAGGTCATAAGCATTTTTTCCCCCATTTAGTGTACCCTTGCCATTTTGGGGGCAACTCAACATCCCACTTTGTTTTAAATAGTTCTCTCTCTCAGTCGGAGAATCTCTATTGTTTGTTTACTTCATGAGAGATTGAACTCACTTCCCACTGTGGAAACTGAGGGAGTCAGCGCATCATTTAGACGTGGCCAAACACACTTCTTTCTTTCGAGACTTTGGAATTTTGAGTGAAAGATACAAAGGGTAGGGGATCCCTGGGTGGCTCCGCCCTGGGGCATGATTCTGGAGTCCGTTGATCAAGTCCCCTGTCGGGCTCCCTGCATGGAGCCTGCCTCTCTCTCTACCTGTGTCTCTGCCCCTCTCTCTGTGTGTCTCTCATGAATAAATAAAATCTTAAACAAAAATAAAAAATAAAATAAGATAAAAAAGATACAAAGGGTAGTGGAAGGTTATTCGTTGCATCTGTGGTAATGGGCTGATCATTGCTTAGGGAACATTGCTGTAGTTCTTTTGGCCTTACCCTTAGAATCCACCCACTTACTATTTTAAAAACTAATTCTTCAGCCTCTGTCAAATCTATGACTCTCCTGATTTGCTTCCTGTACATTATCTTCTGCTAAGGTTAGTCAGATTCAGGTTCTTCAACTTGCTTTTTTTTTTTTTTTTTAATTGGAGTTCAATTTGCCAACATGTAGTATAACACCCAGAGCTCGTTAAGCCAAGAGGTTCTTCAACTTGTAACCAAGTAACATTTCCACTGAAGACAATGGGAAAAGTTAGTTAAGTTTACATGATAATGAACATGTAACACTTAGTTTGAAGGTTTAAGTGACTATAGATGAATGCAGTTAGAGCAAGAAGCAAATGTCAAATTTTAGTCCATCAAATTAGCAAGGATGAAAAAGATAAAACTACACATTAAGGAGAGAAGGGAAAACCCTCACATGCAGTGTTGAATATAAGTTGATAATATTAATCTATAGTGCAGTTTGGTATAAATTAACTTTATGTCTTTATTTAGAGAAGAAGAGAGGGGTGGGAAGGGGCAGAGGAAGAGGGAGAGAGAATCTTAAGCAGGCTTCATGCCCAGCACGAGCCCGACATGGGGTTCATTCTCAAACCCTGATACCATGACCTGAACTGAAATCAAGAATCAGACACTCAACTGACTGAGTCACCCAGTCATCCCTAAATTAACTTGTAAAATGAGCATATCCTTTGATTTAGCACTCTCCCTCCAAGTACTGACATCTTTTTTTTTTTTTAAGATTTTACTTTTTCATGAGAGACAGAGAGAGAGAGAGAGATGCAGAGACACAGGCAGAGGGAGAAGCAGGCTCCATGCAGGAAGTCTGATGTGGGACTTGATTTCTGATCCCTAGGATCACACCCCCGGCGGAAGGCAGCACTAATCCGCTGAGCCGCCTGGGCTGCTCCCAAGTACTGACTTCTAAAAAATAATATTCCTTCATTCCTTTGCATGTTGCTTTCCAGTTTTTTTTTTAAAAAAAATTGTCAAAGAGATGTTCTCTTACCCATTGGATTCCTGCTTTGTTGAAGAATAACTGACCATAGACCATATAGGTCTGGACTACTTTCTTGCACCATACACAAAAAATATACTCAAAATGGGTCAAAGGCCTAAATATAATACTTGAAACCATAAAAATCCTAGGAAACAACACAGGCAGTGACTGCTTTGAAGGCTGTAGCAACTTGTTTCTAGATATGTCTCCTGAAGCAAGGGAAACAAAACAAAACACACTATTAGGAGACATCAGAGTAGGAAGCTTCCGTACAGTGAAGGAAATAATCAACAAAACTAAAAGATAACCTACAGGATGGGAGAAGATATTTGCAAATGACATATCTGATAAAGGATTAATATCCAAAATATACAAAGAACTTATAAAATTCAACTACTCCAAAATGAATAATCCAATTGAAAATTGGGCAGAAGACATGAATAGGCATTTTCCTAAAGAGACATACGGCCAATAGACATATAAAAAGATGTTCAACATTACTCATCATTAGGGGAATGCAAATCAAAATTGCAATGAAATATCACCTCGTACCTGTCAGAATGGCTAAAATTAACAACACATGAAACAGCAGGTGTTGGTCAGGATGTGCAGAAAGGGGAATGCTCTTGCATGGTTGGTAGGATTGCAAACTGGTACAGGCACTCTGGAAAGCAGTATGGAGGTTCCTCAAAAACTTAAAAATAGAACTACCCTAATCCCCAATGTAATAGTATTAGGAAGGCCTTTGGGAGGCAATTAGGTCTAAATGAGGTCTTGTGGGTAGAGACCCCATGATGGGATTAGTGTCCTTATAAGAAAAGAAAGGCTAGTGTTTTCTCTTTCCACCATATGTGGATATAGCAGGAAGTCTGCAAGCCAGAAAAAAGGCTTTCGCCAGAACCTGACTGTGCTGGCGCCCTGATTTTCCTATTCTCGAGAACTGTGAAAATTAAATGTCTATTGTTTCAGCTACCCAGTCTATGGAATTTTGCTATAGCAGCCTAAGCTGACTTAAGACACAGACACACAGAACAACATGGATGAACTTTGAGAACATTGTGGTAAGTAAAAAAGCCAGTCACAAAAAGACAAATACTAAAATATTTCACTTACATGAGGTATTTAGAGTAGTCAAAATCACAGAGATGGAAAGGTGAATGGTAGTCTCCAGAGACAGGAGGGAAGTGGAAATGAGGAGCTGTTATTTAATGAGTATAAGATTTAGTTTTGCAAAGTGAAAAAGTTCTGATTGTACAACAGTGTGAATTCCATCTTAGCACTACTGAACTTTATGTAAAATTTAGAAATTATTAAGATCATAAATTTTGCATCATTTGTTTTCACCACAATTAAAAACTGGAACCAAAAAAAACAAAAAACAAAAAACTGGAACCACATGAATGTGTTCCCAAAAAATAAATAAAATTTAAATTTAAAGTAAAAAGTTGTTCAGGTAGTACAGGGAGTTTCTGTATACTCTTTACCCAGTTTCATGTATTGTTAATGTCTTATATTAGTATGGTTCATTTGTCACAAGCAATGCTAACCTCCGCAGTTTATTCAGATTTCAGTAATTTTTCTCTAATGTTCTTTTTCTCTTCCAGGATTCTATTCAGGATATCAACTTACATTTAGTTGTCATGTTTCCTTAGCATGTTTGGTCTGTGACATTTTTCAGGCTTTCTTTGTTTTTGAGGAATGCTGATCAGATATTTTATAGAATGCCCCTTGACTTATAACTGTCTAATGCTTTTCTCATGGTTAAACTGGGGTTTGGGTGTTTGAGAGTTTGGTCCCAGAGATGAAATGTAGTTCTCAACACATCATATTAAGTGTACTTGCTATCAACTTGGCTTATCACTGATGATGTCAACCCTGACCACCTGACAAAGTTATGTTTGTCAGGTTTCTTCACTGTAAATACAATTTCAATTATTTTTATTTTTAAAAAAATTAATTTCAGTTAATTAACATATAGTGTATTATTAGTTTCAGAGTAGAGTTCAATGATTCATCAGTCTTGTATAATACCCAGTGCTCATTACATCATGTGTCCTCCTTAATGGCCATCAACCAGCTACCCATCCCCACCCCTCACCCCTCTAGTGACCCTCAGTTTGTTTCATATAGTTTAGAGTCTTTTATGGTTTATCTCCCTCTCTGATTTTGTCTTGATTTGTTTTTCCCTCCCTTCCCCTATGATCTTCTGTTTTATTTCTTAAATTCCACATATGAGTGAAATCATATGGTATTTGTCTTTCTCTGACTGACTTCTTTTGCTTAGCATAATACCCTCTAGTTCCATACACATCATTGCAAATGGCAAGATTTCTTTTCTTTTCTATTCTTTTCTTTTTTTTTTTTTTGATGGCTGAATATATACCACATCTTCTTTATCCATTCATCTGTCGGACATCTGGGGTCTTTCCAGTTTGCTTGTGGACATTGCTGCTATAGATATTGGGGTGCAGGTGCCCTGTCGGGTCACTACATTTGTATCTTTGGGGTAAATACCTAGGGTAAATACCTACTACTAGGTATTTATTTGACCCAATTACTGGGTCATAGAGTAGTTCTATTTTCAACTTTTTAAGAAACCTCTATATTGTTTTCCAGAATGGCTGTCCCAGCTTGCATTCCTACCAACAGTGTAAGAGGATTCCCCCTTCTCCACGCCCTTGCCAAAATTTGTTGTCTCCTGAATTGTTAATTTTAGCCATTCTGACCAGTGTGAAGTGGAATCACATTGTGGTTTTGATTTGTATTTCTCTGATGCTGAGTGATATTGAATACTTTTTCATGTGTCTGTTGGCCATTTGTATGTTTTCTTTGGAGAAATGTCTGTTCATATCTTCTGCCCATTTCTTGATTGGATTATTTGTTCTTTGAGTTTGATAAGTTCTTTATAGATTTTGGATATTAGCCCTTTATCTGATATATCATTTGTAAATATCTTCTCCCATTCTGTCGGTTGTCTTTTGGTTTTGTCGATTCTTTCCTTTGTTGTGCAGAAGCTTTTTATTCTGATGAAGTTCCAATAGTTAATTTTTGCCTTTGTTTCCCTTGCTTTTGTAGATATGTCTAGCCAGAAGTTGCTGAGGCTGAGGAAACAGTGGTTGCTGCCTGTGTTCTCCTCTCTGAAAATGTGCAAGGAATGATTCCCATCTTTTGGTACTGGTTGAGACCTGATTTGTGACCCAGTATGTGATCTATTCTGGAAAATAGACCTGGAAAATGTTTCATGTGCACCTGAGAAGAATATGTATTTTGTTGATTTAGGTTGGAATGTTCTGAATATATCTGTGGAGTCCATTTGGTTCAGTGTGTCATTCAAAGCCCTTGCTTCCTTGTTGATCTTCTGCCTAGATGATCTGTACCTTGCAGTGAGTAGGGTGTTAAAGTCCTCAATATTATCGTATTATTATCTATGTGTTTCTTTAATTTTCTTATTAATTGGTTTATATAACTGTCTGCTCCCCTGTTAGGCACATAAATATTTGTAATTGTTAGATCTTCTTGTTGGATGGACCCTTTAATTATGACATAGTGTCCTTCCTCATCTCTTACTACAGTCTTTGTTTTAAAATTTAATTTATCTGATATAAGGATTGCTACTCCAGCTTTCTTTTGATGTCCATTAGCTGATAAATGGTTTTCCACCCAATCAATTTCAATCTGGAGGTGTCTTTGGGTCTAAAATGAGTCTCTTATAGACAACATATCAAAGGGTCTTGCTTTATTATCTAATCTGATACCTGTATCTTTTGATTGGGGTTTTAGCCCATTTACATTCAGAGTAACTATTGAAAGATAGGAATTCAGTGACATTACATTACCTGTAAGGTCACTGTTTCTGTATGTTGTCTCTGTTCCTTTCTGGTTCATGTTATTTTGGGGCTCTCTCTTTGCTTAAAGGACCCCTTTTAATATTTCTTGTGGGGCTGGCTAAGTGATCACAAATTCTTTTAGTTTCTTTTTGTCTTGAGGGCAAATCTCTCCTTATATTTTGAATGACAGCCTTGCTGGATAAAGTATTCTTAGCTGCATATTTTTCTCATTTAGCAGTCTGAATACATCATACCAGTCCTTTCTGGCCTGCCAGGTCTCTGTGGATAGGTCTACTGCAAGTCTAATGTTTCTACAATCGTAGGTTAAGGACCTCTTATTTCAAGCTGCTTTCAGGATTTTCTCTTTGTCTCTAAGATTTGCAAGCTTCACTATTATATGTTGAAATGTTGATCTACTTATATTGATTTTTTAAAAAGATTTTGCTTATTTATTCATGAGAGACACACAGAGAGAGGCAGAGGCACAGGCAGAGGGAGAAGCAGGCTCCGTGCAGGGAACCTGTGGGACTTGATCCCAGGTCTCCAGGATCATGCCCTGGGCCGAAGGCAGAGGCTAAACCACTGAGCCACCCAGGCTGCCCTATTTATATTGATTTTGAGGGTCTCTGTGCCTCCTGGACTTGAATGCCTGTTTCCTTCCCCAGATTAGGGAAGTTCTCAGCTAAAATTTGCTGCAATATACATTCTGCCCTCAACTCTGTCTCTTTCCTCTTCTTCTGAGACCCCAATTATTCTAAAATTGTTTTGCTTTAGGGTATCACTTATCTCTTGAATTATCTCCTTGTGATCTTGTAGTTGTCTCTCTTTTTCTCAGCTTCTTTATTCTTCCTCATTTTGTCTTTATCATTAATTGTTTCTTCTGTGTCATTTATCCTAGCAGTTAGTCTCCATTTTTTATTGCATCTCATTAATAGCCTTTTTGATTTTGACTTGATTCAATTTTATTTTTTTTGTTTATTCAGAAAGAGATTCTCTAATGACTTCTGTGCTTTTTTCAAGCCCAGGTAGTAGCTTTATAATTGTTATTCTGAACTCTAGTTCTGACATCTTACTTATATCCATACTTATTAGGTCCCTGGCAGTCAGTACTGCCTCTTGTTCTCTTTTTTTGAAGTGAGTTTTTCTGTCTTGTCATTCTTGCAGAAAGTGGTCACTTTTTTATTTGTAGAATTGCAGCAGTTCTTTTCTTAGTTCTCCATTTAAGTTCATAGGTGTCCAGAGTGATTTAATGGCAATCTAGCTGAATTTCTGGGACCAGACAAAACTAAGATGTCCTACTTCTCTCCCATCTTTGTTTTTCCCCTACACTTTTATTTCTCTTTCTCTTTCTCTCTCTCTCTCTTTTACTTTCTATACTCTACTCTTTATAAACAAGTCAGTAAGTGCCACCCCAAATCAAGGGGAGGTGAGAGTTAAGCCTCACCTTCTTGAGGAGGAAAGTACTCACATAAACTATTTTGGAATTCTATTGTGTGGGAGATTCATCTCTTTCCCTTTAACTTATTTATTCAATCATTTATTTGTATCAGTACCGACATAGATATTAATTTTATACTTTGGGTTATAATTCAATACTATGGTATTTATTTTGCTGCTTAAATTGTTCTAGTTTTAGCTATTGGGACTTTTTTTTTTTTTTTTTGGTTGACTTCTGTGTCCCATTATTTAGGTTTCAGATGTTTTTTTACTTTCTGGCACTAAAAGATGCTTCAGAATCATTTTGTATTTTCCCTAACTTGGTCCTAGAACTTGTCATTCTACCAAGGATCCCTGATTTCTTTTATTGGAGAATGGTATTAGAAACCAAGTTCCAGGTACTGAATATGTTTGTTGCCACTGGAGTGTCCTTGCCTCTAAGTCCTCTCAGTGGACCAGAGGACATTTTCTCAGTGGACAGAATGTCTGCTCCCACCATCAGCCATACATGCACTTATTTTTTCAATCCTAGTATATGTGTATAGCAGTTTCAGTATTATTAACCTGTATTCCTGTGTGAAGACAATATTTAAGAAGTTCCTTTTTCGCTGTAATCTTTCAGTGTTCAGTCAAAAGTATAAATTATTAAAAGGAGATTTTCAAGAAAGTGCTTAAACTTGACTTTAAAAAATGTTTTGAAAATTATACAAAATATATACAACTACATTATTATTATTATTATCATTATTGTTATTATTATTTAAAGGGTTTATTCTTAAGTAATCTCTACACCTAATATGGGGCTCAAACTCACAATCCCAAGATCAGGAGTCACATGTTCCACCAACTGTGGCACCCCATTACATTATTATTATTAAAGATTGAGGGAATATAGAAGATGTAACACAAACCATAGCTAAGATTTTTGTTTATATCCTTCTAATCCATTTATAGTGATGCGTATGTATGCATACACATATGCATGTGTGTATGCACACTAAATCTACGAAGAAACTTATTGTCTCATAGTTTGGAGGCTATAAGTCTGAAGTCAAGGTGTCCAGTGGGCCATACACTTTCTGACAGCTGTAGGAGAGAATAATTCCTTCCTTTTTTTAACTTCTAGTGTTTGCTGGTGATACTTGGTGTTCTTTGGCTGGTAGATGCAGTACTCCAGGCATGTGACCATTTTTTGCTGTGTATCTTCAAAATGTCTTCCCTCTCTGGGTGCCGGTGTTTACAAAGTGTTCTCTCTCTTGTAGGGATACCACTCATATTGGATTCGGCTCCATTCTACTTGAGTATGACCTCATCTTAAGTAATCTGCAATAAATCTTTTTTAGGGGCACCTGGGTGGCTCAGTGGTTGAGTGTCTGCCTTTGGCTCAGGTCATGATCCCGGGGTCCTGGGATCGAGTCCCACATCAGGCTCCCCACAGGGAGCCTGCTCCTCCCTCTGCCTATGTCTCCACCTCTCTCTGTGTCTCTTATGAATAAATAAATTAAATATTTAAAAAACAAACAAACAAGAAATGCTTTTTAAAAATAAGGTCACATTCAGAGGTACTGGGGGTCAGGGCTTTAACTCACCTTTTATCAGGGACAAAATTCAACCTGTAGTAGGGCTTTTTTTTTTTTTTTTGCTTTCAAAGGCATTAAAACACTGAAAATAATCGTGTGCACAATTTTGTGTATGTGTATGATAGTCTTCAGACGGAGTTTCAGAAGAGGAATTGTTGGGTCAAATGATGTATACCTTATATTTTTTGCAACATTCTGCTAAATTGTCTTTCTAAAAAGATTCATTCACTTGCCATCTTCCCAGCACTGGATGGAAGAACTTGTTTCCTCACCTCCCTGTGAATACTTACTGTTATTTAAAAAATTGCCTTCTATTGGGACAAAACCCTATCTTAAAATAAAATGGAAGATAGAATATTTCCCTTTTTGGCCCTCAAGTAGCTTTGATTGTGTCCTAAATCTTTCAAAGTCTTTTTTTTTTTTTTTTAACTTTTCCCCAGAACCAACAGGGGCAAGAAAGCTAACTCTTGGTCTCAGTAGCAGATAGACCCATCCTTTCTTCTGTCTTCTCTGCCACCTGAGTTCTGCTCCAATCTCAAGTTCTTCTTCTTCTTTTTTTAAAAGATTTTATTTTTTATTAATGACACACAGAGAGAGGCAGAGATGTAGGCAGAGGGGGAAGCAGGCTCCTCAAGGGGATCCCGATGTGGGACTGTGGGATCATGCCCTGAGCCAAAGGCAGGCACTTAACCTCTGAGCCACCCAGGCATCCCTCAAGTTCTTTATTTCTTTTCCTATCTAAAACCAAAACCAAAAAAAAAAAAACTCCTGGACACATCAATGGATGCGAAAAAGTGTTAGGGATGAGGTTGAAAGTGCTATTTATACTAACAGTTTTTGATCTTCAGTTAAGCTGGTTAAAAGGTCCATAAACCATCCCTTATTTCCTAGTTAGACTTTTGTAGACTATTGCAAAAGTGTCCATTGCAGTGCAAGAATACATCCTCAGAGTTTAGGGAGGGGTACTGTGGCATTTTTTCAAGGGGCAGTGATTCCCATGTGTGATTTACCATCTCTGAGGCTTCCTAGTACCTGTACCTGTGCTTGATGCCTAAAGCTCCAAGCAGAACTGATGGAAACATGAATAAGAGGAACTTTTTACATTGCAGCCACCAATATTAACCTGCTCTCTCCCTCTACCAGGTGAAAATCTCCTTCTATTTTAAAAAGGCTCTTTACAATGATTAACAAATGTCCAGTAGATCTGCAGATGGTTGCCCTAGAGAACTGAGTATTAAATAGTATGTGAAAGAACTGCCTAAAGCCAGGAGAAGGACCCACCAAAAATTAGGACAACAGTAACCAGGGCTCATATAGGGTCATAGGTCACAGTGGAAAACTTCATAATTCACAGGGTATTGGATATAATAGTTTAATCCTAGATTAAATACAGCATTGGTCCCACCTAACCAATGTTAAAAAGCAAGACCCAAAAAGGTTAAATAAAACTCAAAAATCCTTACTGGGGCGTGGGGGGCACCTGGGTGGCTCAGTTGGTTAAGTAGCTGCTTTTGGTTTAGGTTGTAATCCCAGAATCCTGGGATTGAGCCTTGTGTGTGGCTTCCAGCTCAGCAGGCAGTCTACTTCTCCCTCTGCCCCTCCCCCTGCTTGTGTGTTCTCTCTCTCAATTAAATAAATAAAATCTTTTAAAAAATGTTTATAGGAGTAGAAAAATATTCAGCAACCAAGCTAACATTCATGATTTCAGGGATCATTAAAAATTGCCAGACATGCAAAGAAGCAGGAAAATATGATGCATAATGAGGAGAAAAATCACTTAATTAAAACTGACCCAGAGTGGTATAGATATTAGTGCCAGCAATTGAGGATATTAAAATAGTTTTATTACAATATGCCATAGTTTAAAAAGCTAAAGGAAATATTAAATGTGCTGAGACACAAAATATTAAAAAACAAAGCCAAATCAAATTTCCAGAGATGAAAACTATAATATCTGAGACAAAAAATACACTGTAGGAAATAATGACAAACTACATATTGCAGAAGAAAGTATTCATGAACCTAAAGGTAGAAATAGAAACTGTCCAAAATGAGGGGCCCTTGAGTGGCTTTGGTGGTTGAGTATCTGCCTTTGGCTCAGGTCAAGATGCTAGGGTCCTGAGATCAAGTCCTGCATTCTGTGGGGAAACTGCTTCTCCCTTTGCCTGTGTCTCTGCCTCTCTCTCTGTATCTCACATGAATAAATAAATAAAATCTTTTTTAAAAAAAGAAAAAAACCCAAAATGGAACACAGAGTAAAAAACTTTGAGAAGGGAACAAAATATTAGTTATGAGACAAACATCAAGAAACTTAATATACATGTAATTTAAATCCTTGAAGGAAAGGGATTTAGAAAGAATATTTGAAGAAATAATGGTTGAACATTTCCGTATTTGATGAAAACATAAACCTATAATCCAAAAAGCTCAACAATTTCTAATTAACTGAAACATGAAGAATATGATATCATGACACATGAGTTGCTCAAAACCAGTGATTTTCAAAAGAAAATTTTGAAAGCAGCCAAAATGAAAAAACATGTGATATATAGAGGAACAAAGATAACAATGATGTCAAATTTCTTTTTAAGAAACTATTGACGTTGGGGGATCCCTGGGTGGCACAGTGGTTTAGCGCCTGCCTTTGGCCCAGGGCGCGATCCTGGAGACCCAGGATCGAATCCCACGTCGGGCTCCCGGTGCATGGAGCCTGCTTCTCCCTCTGCCTGTGTCTCTGAGCCTTTCTCTATCTCTCTCTGTCTCTCTGTCTCTGACTATCATAAAACAAAACAAAACAAAACAAAAAAAAAACAGCAACAACAAAAAACTCTTTCAAGAAATGCCCTTTAAAAAAAAAAAAAGAAAGAAACTATTGACATTGGACAGCCCGGGTGGCTCAGCAGTTTAACACCGCCTTCGGCCCAGGGTGTGATCCTGGAGACCTGGGATCAAATCCCTCATCAGCCTTCTGCATGAAGCCTGCTGCTCCCTCTGCCTGGGTCTCTGCCTCTCTCTCTCTCTCTGTCTCTCCTGAATAAAAAAATAAAATCTTTTTTTTTTTTAAAGAAACCATTCACATAAGAATACAGTGAAGTACAACTCTAAGATACCAGAAGAAAAAACTAGAATTCTATACCCAACAAAAATATTTTTCAAAAATGAAAGTGAGATACTTTTTCAGAGATACAAAGCTGAAAGAATGCATTATCAGATTTATGGCACAAGAAATGTTAAAGGAAGTCCTTCAAGAAGAAGGAAAATGATACCAGATAGAAATGCAGATCTACAGAAAGGAATGAAGGGCACAGAATTGCCAATCGCACAGGTAAATGTATGACTTTTTTTCTTATTATTTAAAATTTTTAAAAGATAATTGAACAAAATTAATAATAATGTATTGTGGGAATAATACATAGGTAGAATTAAAACATCTGACAAAAATAGCACAGAGGTTGCAAGGGGAGAAATGGAAGTATACTATTTTTTTAATTTAAATTCAATTTGCCAATATATAGTGTAACACCCCGTGCTTATCCCATCAAGCGCCTTCCTTAATGCCTGTCATCCAGTTACCCCATCCCCCTACCCTCCTTCCCTAGAAGTATACTCTTGAAAGGTTCTGATGCTATATGTGAAGTTGCATATTATTACTTTAAGACAGACAGGGATAAGTTAAAGATGAATGTTTTGTGGTGGCCCTTAAGTTACCTTTGAAATAATAAGACAAATTTTATAGCAATTAAGTTGGAAAAAGAGAAAGGAAAAAAAGGAATTGTAAAAAAAAAATAATAATTTGAAGGAAGTCTGAAAAAGAGGAAGAGAGAATCAAGAACAGATGGGACAAATAGAAAATAAATATCAAGATGGCAGACTAAAACCTAACCCTACCAATAATCACATTAAATACAATTGGTTTAAGTTAACATTATAAAGTTGCAGGTATTTGTTTGCCACAAATATTGTCTCCCCCTTACTTAAACAGTAGAACTCCTGAGTGTTACCTGTGTATGTGATTGCCCAATAGTCATCCTTGTGGCCAAATGTAGCCATATTACTAAGTCCTGACCAAAGATCCATGAACACAAATATGCACAATTCTAAGATGTGTCCCTAAAAGAACTGGCTTGTGCACTCCGATTTTTCCCCCTTTCCACAGGGTGGCATATGGTGAGAGTTGGAACAACCAACTGAGACTATCCTGTAACTGGATAAAGAAGCAACATGTCAAGGACGGCAGGGTTACACTACCAGCCCTTGACTGTACACCTCGGGACTAGTTCAGGAAAGAGTGATAAGCTTCTATCACATACACGCTGCTTCCTTAATTTGGGTTACCCCACAGCATACTCTGAGACAAGGACTTGTTTGCAGTTAATTTATTTGAGAAGTCATCCTAGGAAACAAAGGCAGGAGAGAAAAGGCAACACAGGGTGCAGGAATCCGTGGGGAACTGCTGTAGGCACATCCTATGGGGGATTCTCCAGGAAACTCAGAATCACCCACAATAAGTAGGGATTCTGGGACATTTCCTGACTGACTTCCTTTCCCACTGGATGAAGGCATTTTCTCCCTGGGGTATTTACTCTCCAGCGCTGTCACTGTTCCAGAAGGCACGTTCATGTGCCACTGTGGGTGAAGCGGTCAGCAATGTGAGGTGCCATCCTGTCTGAATAATACAGTATTATTCCTGTGTGTTTTCTTTTTTTTTTTCCATGCGTGTTTTCTTATGTAAAAGTAGTCCAGCTATCACAATGAAAATGGAGCATTTCTAATAAGAAAGGTATAGTTATTTATTGTTTTGCTTCTGAGATATAGGACTCTATACTTTGAAAAACAGTGTAGAATCACTACTTTTTTCCATATTTGCTTTATGGAATAAGAATAACTATTATACACTCCACTTTGGTAGTATCAATTATCCTTCACAAATTTGGTGTAAAAACATTGACCTACAGCCTTTGTAATTTTAATAATTACCAATTTTCCATTATTTGGTTAAAATTTTCAAAGTCTAGTTGATCTCATTTCTTTTACTATTTATTATGGATATTCTGGCATCATGGGTTAGCTAACTATACCATAAATACTCAGTTTCCTTACTTGTTTGTCACATTGCAAATTCCTAGACATCATACCTTAAATATTTTTCCTAGTAAATGTAATATCTGTTTTATGTTGGGGTAATAAGTTATGTGCCCAGTACGTGGCCTTTGGCTTCTCATTTAATGCACAGTAGGTGTAAATTAATATATCACAGCACAGCTTTTCAGAGGGCTATAACTAGACTGTGCCTACAGCTGGTTTGCAGTAGAGAAAATTCTCTTCTAAAAGAGCTACAACTTTGTGCTTGTGTCCAAAATTTAAAGATTTCCTTCTTGGATGTGCTATGTGTTTCAAGGATTCTACTCTGTAGAACATTTAAGAAAACTCTTGCAGAATCAAGGATTTCAGGTAAGAAATAGTTTATTTTTACATTGCTAATAAGTAGGAAGTAAATTTCTCATTACTAAGGTTTGAAAAATATGTATTTTGAGGAGATAAACATTTCAAAGTTATTCTGGGGGACATGAAGAATGCTAACATTTCTAAAGTTATATTTTGGAGAAAATATAAATGAAGATCAGGATATCATTCAAAAACAAAATGACTATATTTTAATTTTTTAAAAAAACATTTCTTTAATGCCCACATTTGGATGTACCATTTGAACCAGTTTTAACACATTTAAGAGTTTAGAAATAAGATTATACAGTTACTCCCTCCATTAAAATGAAGTTTTCAGAATCCAAGTACTGCTAGATTCCATTGTTAATGCCAAAACCAGAACCCCAACAACTATACGACTAGGCTTAATACTTCTAATGGCAAGAATAATATGAAAGAATTCATGATCAAATCTTTGGATGACTAAAGGTGGATGAAATGGAACTTATTTTTCAGGGTGTATGTTTTACAGTTATAGAATAATGCTGCAAGACAAAATTGTGGGAAAAATATTTACTATGCCAATTATAGGAGTATCAGTGTTAAATTATATATAGAGTACTTTGGTAATATCTCTCAATAATTAGATATGCCTTTGGTCCAGCGATTCCATTATCAAGAATTTATCCCCCTTAAACTAACATACAGAAATATATATACATAAATGCCCAGTTTTGCAAATTGTAGTGTAAGAACTGGAAGCAACTTAAACATATGTCAATAGGAAATTAAGTATATTATGGAACAATCATACATGTAATGACATTTAACTATTAAAAAGAATGAAGTTTATTTTCATGTACCAACATGGAAAATTCCCAATATACACATTTTTAAGGGAGAAAAGATAATGCAGAACAGTAGGCATATTATATTTCTCACACACATGAAATAAATATATGTATGTATGTATTTGTATTCTTGTATATATATATCCAAATTTTCTATGATGAGGCCCAAGAAACTTAATTTTATCACTGGATTGTGAGACTTAGGTTTGGAGTACAGAGAGCTTTGTTTTTTATTTTCCCCTTTTACTGCCTTCAGCCTTTTTGAATTTATAAAGAAAGTCGTGTGCATGTGTAGTTTTTATAGTAAACAATTACATTACAAACAGAATTGAGTGATTTTTAAAGACTTCCAACTTATTGATAATAAACTATGGAGAAACAAAGTAATATAGGTTCATTGACATCTAACTTTTTCAAATATACTACTTCTAAGAAATGACTTGGGTAAATTGATATTTGATGATTTTTAGTTGTCTCTGATTTTGTTCCTTTCATTTCATTTGTTTGGTTTTGATTATTTACTTCTGGCTTTTTAAGAGGGTACTCAATTGTCCTGAGCTTTTTTTAAATAAAATAATAGTAAAGAAGTTGTTTTGTGTGTATTTTTTAAAGATTTATTATTTATTCATGGAGACACAGAAAGAGAGGCAGAGACATAGGCAGTGGGAGAAGCAGGCTCCCTGCGGGGAGCCCCATGCTGGACCCTGGAATCATGCTCTGAGCGAAAAGGTAGACGCTCAACTGCTGAGCCACCCAGGCATTCCCTAAAGAAGTCTTATAGAAGCTCTAACCCGGGATCCCTGGGTGGCGCAGCGGTTTAGCACCTGCCTTTGGCCCAGGGCGCGATCCTGGAGACCCGGGATCAAATCCCACGTCGGGCTCCTGGTGCATGGAGCCTGCTTCTCCCTCTGCCTGTGTGTCTGCCTCTCTCTCTCACTGTGTGCCTATCATGAATAAATAAAAATTAAAAAAAAAAAAAGGTCTTCCCTTAAAAAAAAAAAAAAAAAGCTCTAACCCAATTCAGCAGTCAGTCATGGTTTATTTTTCCATCATGTTAAGTTGTTACAAAATAGCCACAGGCAAATTCCATTCTGGCAAATTCTCCATTATGAGTGCAAGGAGGTGGGGAATTAGGATGGGATCTGGGGAGAGTTGCCGCAGGATTTGCTGGCAGCTTGTCTTGGTGGGGATCATGGGGCTCCTACCTTTCCTTACTGAACTTTGTCTCTGAAAATGGGACCTGAATATGATGTAAAAAAATTTCTCCCCAAGAAGAGTCTTTGCTTTGCTGCTAAACTGTATGGGTATTTTGAGAACCACTTCTAGTCTGGAAGGGGAGGCTTATGCAATTGTTTTATACAATTTTTATTAGTGAAGTTTTTTCAAATACTTTTATTGTCATTTATATTTTGGAAAGTATTGAAAAGTGTAAAGACGTAAATATCAATCCTTCCTATTTATCAGGCAAACATTCACAATTTCACCCTCCAGGGACAGTTGTTAATATATTACCATTTGGTGTTTTAGTGCATTGTGAAATACATAGCTGCATTGGATGTATCTCTTTACACTCTTTTTGTTTAAATTATATGCATTTCCTCCTCTCATTGTTAAAAAACTTTCCTAAACATAAATTTTCACAGATGCTTAATATTCCATTCTGAATATATCATATTTTGCATAATCATTCATCTAAATTTGGATATTTAAGTCAATTCCTTTAAAAAATTTTTAGCCTCGGGGTGCCTAAGTGGCTCAGTTGGTTGAGGGTCTGTTTTTGGCTCAGGCAGTGATCTTGGAGTCCAGGGATTGAGTCTGGCATTGGGCTCCTTCCTCAGTGGGGAACCTGCTTCTCTCTCTCCCTCTGCTGCTCCCCCTGCTTGTGCTCTCAACTATCAAATAAATAAATAAGATCTTAAAAAAGAAAACCCCATAGGATAAAATTGGATTAAAATGGTTGAAATGACTGCAGCTGTTATGTATAGTCATTAGTTCATCATAATGAACTAATTTGCTTTATAAACAAAATAAATTTATATGTAATCGTAAGCCGATGTTTAATAAGTTGTTTCACTTCAGATTTCATTTAAAGTAGGAGTTTTATTACTTAAAATCTATGCAAGACCATTAAAAAGAGGATTTGACTATCAAATGACAGCACACCGAGTTAGTAGAGAAGCACAAGTAAGTCCTGTTTGTGTTTTTTACCTCATAAGTCATGTAGAAAATATATCCCCCCCTTTTTTTCTTAAAGATTTTATTTTTAAGTAATCTCCATACCCAATGCAGGGCTTGAACCTGCAACCCTGAGATCAAGAGTCACATGCTCTACTGACTGAGCCAGCCAGGTGTCCTGAAAGTATATTTCCTCAAGGGGAGTGGAGTCATTATTCAATTTATGCACAGGTAAATTATTCCTTTCATATATAGGCAGTCCTCACTTTGCACAGTAGTGTGGGGCAGTAATTGTGCAAATGATCTTAAAATCATGGGAAAAAAATCATGATAGTTCTGTGATCTTTAAATATTTTTTTGTCAAAACACTAAAATAATCTTTACCGTTTATGGTTATATGTATATAAGGACAAACAAAAAATAGTATAACTAATGTTCAATACACTGTAATATAAAACATATTAATATGCTTTGTTTGTAAAAACTTCAACATAGTTTGAATAAACCTTGTCTTCTTGTCCTATAACTTACAATAAGTAGTAAGAATCCTTTCTACATGTTGGTTAATTGCCATACTCCTTTTTAAGTTTGGATCGACTTCCAATATTTTATCCTATGTACTGCAATGTTGGAAAATATCTTTGAGAATTCCTTTTATGTGAAGCTTTTTGCTGGCGTGACTTCCTCTGGGACATTTTTATACTTTTCGTTACAACCATTTTCTCTATTTATGTATGCCTTCACTACGTTCCCCTTGCTGGAGACTCTATTGGCACCAGTGTGTACATTCACATGATCAACGAGTCCCTCAATAACTGCATTTATGTCTAATTGTAACTTTCAGCATTTCCTCCTTTCCTTTCCTTGCTCTGCTTTCATGTTTATTGGCCAGTTTTCTCTTTTGATTATCCATTTTTTGCAAAACGTTGCCTGAGTTTGTCGCTGGGAAACAGACACAGCACAACTATATACTTCATGGTCTGTGTGGGAACTAACAGATGCTCAGTGATCGGCCACCACCAGATTTTGAAAAGAAGTGATGCAGTTGTTTTCTGATCATGATGCACACCTTTTACTTATGTAGTGATGTGTGGAATGAACTTTGTCTGATTGCTCATGCTGAATATACTGTGGTAACTGAAATTGGAATTGTTGGAGGACAGATGTTATTTAACTGATCCACAGTAATTGAAATTCGTGTATATGGGAATCATGCAAAGTCAGGACTGCTTGTATTCTCTGCTTAAAATGGAATATTATAATTCTATCTGAGCTTCTGAGACTGGCTAAATGAATTAATATTTATCACAGAACAAAGAGAGTGGTTTGTTTAGTTTGCCTGTGCATGCTATTTTCTGACATGATTCCTGGGTCAAACATTTTTATTTGTTTGTAAGATATTATAATTCTTATCTTCTGCATCATTGCTGTTATTTTGTAAACATTAAGTATTAAGCAGGTGGCATTCAGAAAAATTCAAACAATACTGAGATGTTTTTATGCATTTGCTATTTACATATTTAGTTAAAAGTAAGGTATAGTATTTTTAAAACCTTATTTTGAAATCATCATACATTCATAGAAAATTGCAAAGGATAGATAGTACAGGGAGGTCTTATGTCCCTCCTCCATCCATTTTTTTCCCAGTGGTTATGTCTTTTTTCTTTCTTTTTAAAAGATTTTGTTTATTTATTTGAGAGAGAGAGCAGGGGGAGGGGCAGGGAGAGAGAGGGAGAGAGAGAAGCAGACTCCCTCCTGAGCAAGGAGCCTGATGTGGGGCTCAACCCCAGGACTCTGAGATCATGACCTGAGCAGAAGGCAGATGCTTAACCAACTGAGCCCTCCTCCTGCCCAGGTGCCCCTAGAATTTTTTAACTAGTGATTAAAATCTATTTACACTTATAGCCATAACTGGAGTACTTTTATTGATTTATAGTATCTTATATGTAACTTTTCATTTATTTTTCTCTTGTTTCTTTTCTTGCTTTCTTTTGAAGTGACTTGATTCATAGTTTTATTTCTTTCATTCTT
Source organism: Canis lupus baileyi (assembly GCF_048164855.1). Lineage (NCBI taxonomy): Eukaryota > Metazoa > Chordata > Mammalia > Carnivora > Canidae > Canis > Canis lupus. The sequence continues at coordinate 17,038,885 of NC_132870.1, read as the reverse complement.
TTTTTGTTCGGTGTTATTTGCAAGTGACAAAAAATACCTAGTGTCTGAATGGGAGTATATTTACATATCCTTCCTCTATTAATTGTTTTATTATGAAATTTTCAAACATATAGAAAAGTAAAAAAAAAAACTATGTACACCCTTATGCCTACCTAGACTAAAATTTTTTAAACTTTTTGCCATATGTGCACTCTCTATCTGCACACACATGCATGAACTTTAGCTAAATAAAAACAAATTTACAGAGATCATGCTACTTTACCTTTAAATGCAAATAGCTTAGTATGTTTCTCTAAAGACAGTTCTAAGACGTAAAGTTTCATTAATATGTGTAAAAATATTAGCAACAATTCTCTAGTATAACTAATATACTCAGTATATATTTAGATTTTGTCAATTATTCCAAATTTTTAATCTCTGTTTTCAAACCAGATCCAACCAAAAACAACACATTGCATTTATTTGTTATATCTCTTAAATCTTAATCTAGCATAGGGCCTATGCTTTCACTATTTTCATGACATTGATTTAATAATAAAGTATTAACAAACATCATCTCATTGAACATGTTTTGAATATATTCTTTCTATTCTCTCTTCCTGGAACTCCTGTATCTTGTATGTGAGACATTTTTGTTTTATTTTCCATGTTTCTTCTGTTTGCTTTCTTTTTTTTTTTTTTTTTTAAGATTTTATTTATTTATGAGAGACACACAGAGAGAGGCAGAGACACAGAGACACAGGCAGAGGGAGAAGCAGGCTCCATCCCGGGCCTCCAGGATCACACCCTGGGCCAAAGGCGGCGCTAAACCGCTGGGCCACCCAGGCTGCCCTCTTCTGTTTGCTTTCATATTTTCTCTTCCTTCTCTTTTTTTACTCTGTTACCCTGGGTCATGTCCTCAGAGCTACCCTCTAGTTCTCTAATCTAAACATCAGCAGCACTATGTGCTGTTATTAATTCATCCTTTATGTACTTAATTTTAATCTTTAATTCCAAAATTTTCCTTCTTCTTTTTTCCCCAAAAGTTCTATCAATTTTCCAATATCTTGATTTTTTTAAATAATGTTATTTCCCTAGAGTTTTTGTTCTTCTTCTTATCTCCTTAATAATTTTAAAATATACTTATTTTATAGTTTCTTTCATATTTTTTTTTTTAGAGGCTTTCATATTTTTTTTAAAAAAGATTTTGTTTTCTTTAAGTAATCTTTACACTCAACTTGGGGTTCAAACTCACAAGTCTGAGATCAGGAGTCACATGCTCCACTGACTGAACCAGCCAGGTGGCCTTCTTTCATATTATATTATTGCCTGAAGCTCTTAAGCTCTGATCTCCTTGTTTGTTGCACTGCTTACTGCATTTATGTTGGAGTATTTCCTCTTAGGATTTGTAATTTGGGGTTCTAGGTCAGGTGTATCGATGATTGTGGGCATATTTGTCTGAGACAGAGAATAATGCTGAAGGAAAATAACCATCAATCTAGATTTCTACGATGTTGATACAGAGTAACTTTGCATTTTCCTCTGTCAGGTATTTCAAATTTAAGAGTTGGGAATAATCTTCATGCTGTTTTTTGGCTTAAAGTTAATGACATAAGATAACATAAACTGAATCTTCATTTTCTCAAATGAATTTTTACTTTTTAAATCCTTATAGAGCCTTTGGAAGAGACTGTCTTTTTTTGTCTCTGGAACTTTTGGGTGGAATGATTGTCTCACACTGAAGGGGTCCTAACTCTATTAAAGGTCTAATTTCTACTTCTTTATATTATATATATTTAAGGCCACGTCTTTTGTCCCTGTATGGAAATTGAAACCTTAGCTTCTGGCCCCTAGGTCATATAACTCCACCACTTTTGTCTGACTGATTTCTTATAAGTTGCCTGTGTGGGCTCCTTCCCGGCACCTGGGTCTTTCTCTTTCTTTCATTGGATGTCAGCTATGTATTTTTGTCTTTCTGTTATAGTTGTACTTAGCATTTTAATATTTTTAATACTTTTAAATTATATTTTATTTTAAGGCCACTATGTTCAAAGTCAGCCAGGTATTAGTTCTAAATATATAGAAACAAAAATTTTACTTTTCATTGATATGCTTGACATTTCAGAATAAAAAGTTCAAGAGGTGACACAAACTTATTTTCATAAATAGTATAAACAGGTAAAATATGGGAATATGAAATAAATTAGAAAAACAAGGGCCATGGATATTAAAACTGGGATGTTGAATTCACCAAAATAAGGTCTTGCCATTCAAATTTCAATAAATTAAAGTGATTAAATTATATTTTCAACTGTAAATCAATCTAATTTCTTCTAATCAAGGGCTGGGAGAGGCAGTTAAAAATAGAGAGGAATATAGTAAAAGGTAGCTTATCATAATTTTGAGTTTCAGTTGTTTCTTTCTTTGACAATTAAGGCAATACTTTATTTTTGGTGTCAGAATTCTATCTCCAGTGGAAAAAATTCCTGAAGAGACATGAAGAAAGAGCAAGAATACAGTACATGTGAACAATATCATTCTAAAGAAACGTGAATTCAGAATAAATAACAAAGTTGCTTCTTCAAATAGAATAATATTTTGGCCTCTGCTATTACCCAGTAGGATGGTCAAGAGGGATAAATAATTCAATCTCTTAAGAATCTTTTTGAGGAGTGGGGGCACCTGGATGGCTCAATTGGTTAAGCATCTGACTCAGAGTCATAAGATGCAGCCCCATGCCAGCCTCCACATGACATCGAGCCAGATGGAGACCCATGTTGGCTCTGTGCTCAGCAGGGAGTCTGCTTGAGATTCTCTTTCTCCCTCTCCCTCTGCTCCTCCCTCCTTCTGAAATAAATAAATAAATAAATAAATAAATAAATAAATAAATAAATAAAATCTTTAAAAAAAAAAAGCTTGTTGAGGGGTGCCTGGCTGGCTCAGTTGGTGGAGGGAGCATGTGACTCTTGATCTTGGGATTGTGAGTTTGAGCCACATGTTAAATGTAGAAGTTATTTAAAAAAACAAACAAACATTTTTTAAAGATTTTATTTATTTATTCATGAGAGACACAGAGAGAGAGAGAGAGAGAGAGAGGCAGAGACACAGGCAGAGGGAGAAGCAGGCTCCATGCAGGGAGCCTGACGTGGGACTCGATCCTGGGTCTCCAGGATCACACCCTGGGTGGAAGGCAGGTGCTCAACTGCTGAGGCACCCAGGGATCCCCCCAAAAAAATTTCTTAAAAAAGGAATCTTGTTGAAAAAATTAGACATTTTTCAAATAGGACACAATATGGAAATATTTATACTGAGAAAAGATCTCCAAACTTTTAACTTTGAGGGATAGTGTAGCTGAGAATTTAACAGCATCTATTTTAAACTTTTTTAAAATGTAAAATCTATCCTCAACATGGGGCTTGAATTCACCACCTCAACCAAGATCAAGAGTCACATTCTCCACTGACTGAGCTAGCCAGGTACCCCCAAATGAGGGTAATTTTATTTTTTTATTTTATTAAAAGTTTTTTTTTAAAGATTTTTTTTTTAATTTACTCATGAAACACACACACACAGAGACGCAGAGACGCAGGCAGAGGGAGAAGCAGGCCCCATGCAGGGAGCCTACCTGGGACTCGATCCTGGGTCCAGGATTAGGGCCTTGGGCTGAAGGCGGCGCTAAACCGCTGAGCCACCTGGGCTGCCCTTATTTTATTTTTTAAGTAAACTCTATACCCAACTGGGGCTCAAACTCATGACCCAAGACCGAGAGATGCATGCTCTACTGACTGAACAAACTAGGCACCCTTAACAGCATCTACTTTAAAATTAAAATTAAAATTAGAATCACTCTGTTTGAATCTAAGCCCTGCTAAGCAAAGTCCTGTTGCTTTTAGGAAAATAACCAAAATTCTAGAATTAGAATTTGGTTATAGGTAAGAAGAGAGTAATACCAAACTTCCATGTTTCTAATGGGAATTAAAATGACACATTCATGGGCAGCCCGGGTGGTTCAGTGGTTTAGCGCCGCCTTCAGCCCAGGGCGAGATCCTGGGGATCCGGGATCCAGTCCCACGTTGGATTCCCCGCATGGAAGCTGCTTCTTCCTCTGCCTGTGTCTCTGCCTCTCTCTGTGTGTCTCTCATGAATAAATAAATAAAATCTTAAAAAAAAAAGACACATTCATAAAAAAAATAAAATGAAATACTCACAAAATATACTATGTAGACCACATAGCACAGTGTCTGCATGCAATGATCACTAGCACAATAGCTACTACTATGAAATCAACTCTAGGTTCCAGAATCAGTAGAGGTGAAAAAGGCTCCAGAAGACTAGAAATGTGAGGAGCTTATCTTAACTAGTTAGCTTAAATTCTAGGATTTCTAGAGGCAAAATAAATAGAGGAAATAATATCTTCAGAGCTTGAAAATTTTCCTATTGGAAATCTTTCTATTGGTGGAAATTTTTCTGTTATGTGAGTTGCAATTTTCCAGAAAACTATGCCCTGCTTGAGAAGGAAAGAGAAACACTACTTTTTATGAATGAGCCTCTGTGGGTGCTCTATGTCAATGCGTTTGTTCTGGTAGAAATAGTTTTATTGTCTGTTACCTACTTCGGATCAATATTCAAATAGGAAAAGTTTTCAGGTGACCGTGAATCTCCCTTTTTTCCCTTTTGGTCAAAAAGTTTCAAATCCAGATAATTTTTATAATGATTATTAAGCGGTTTCCCTATGAATAAAGAATTCTATTTCTTGCTTTTAATTTGCCTATCCATTTCTCTAAGCAAATTTGCATCTTCTGTTCTAGACTTGAAAAAACTTATAATTATCTTATTCTTTTGAAAAGGCAGTGGTGACATTGAGTCACCTGAATCCCCTCTCTGGGCAACAGTGACAAATGGTCACTTGCAGTGCAAAGATCAAGTGCTGAGAGTGTGAGGTCAGCTGCTTTACACGACACCTAATGGGACTGTCATTTCTCAGGGTCCCCAGCCAAAGGCAGGGTGGCGACATGGTGTACCCATCACTAAGGTGCCATGTCTGGCATCTAAATGGAGCCCAGTAATTCCAGCGGAGCCAAGTTATTAGAGATCTAATTGCCATTGTCTAATAAATTCTTTTGAGGTCTTTGTGTTGGTTCACTTAAATATTCAATGTATCTTGCTTGAAGCAGTTATCAAAAATGTAATTGTTTTGTAAATTTTTATCTTTCAATTCCAAAACACCCTCATGAATTAATAAACAGTGTTCAGATAAAATAAGAATATTCATCAATAATGCAAGATTTTCTGTGTCATTGGGGGGTGTAAACTTACTACACTGTTGATCCGAAACTCTGGGGAAATAACATATCTCCTGTAATACACTTCCATCTTGGCTATTCTAGATCATGTTTAGCTGGAGAGTTTTTACTTTGAACGAAAATGTTTTTATTCATATCTGATTTCCAGTAGAGTTTATTTGAACTCATCATCATCCTAAGTTTATTTCCAGTTATTACTTTCTGGCTTGCCTTTCCAAAGCTAGCTAGGAATACACAGTGGACTTTAAAATAGCAAGGTGATTTTTGTTTAAAATGAGCAATGGTAGTCTTGTCCCCAGCTAGGGAAATGGAACATAACCTTCCCAAGGCATTTAGATGCTTCTCAAAAGATTGTCTTAGTCAACAAATGGGGAAATATAAAAACTTCTCCAAAGGGATCAGGGCTTCCTTACATGAACTGATTGACAGCTCTAGGCTTGCCCAGTGACACTGTCATCTGAGGGACCCTACACTTTCTTTCCCAGGTTTTCTGAAGTCTCTCGGGTATCATGAGGGGACGAACCCCTGTGGTACTGCCAGGCCCCTCTCTGTCAGAGGGCTAAGACCTGGACTAATTCATTGCAGTGCAGTTTAATTAAACTGCACCAGAGTTGTTTCCCTGGTAAAATAAGTGTGGGAAGAGAATGTGTGTCAAAAGGGACATGCCCCTTACTGTGTGTGCTTTATTGTTACACCACAGCTAATATATTGTGGGAATTCCCATGGAGTCAATGATAAACTGTATTATCGAGCTCCATAAAATAGGCATTCTACTAGTGCAGGTTACTGTAGCTCACAATTCTATTAATCCTTCTAATTTATTATATTATAGCTGTATGTGAGGTCTCATAAATTTATTATACCCCTTTCATCTAAAAAAAAAAAAAAGCACCATGCTTGTTTCTCCTCTCAAATAAAACCTTTTATTATTTGTTGTGTCTGTCTCTAAAAATGTAATAGCCACTTGTAAGAAAATATAATTACTGGCTGAGAAATGTAAACTGCATTTGACATGTCTTCTACTCTAAAATTAAAAAATTCTATTAAACCTTGCTGTATGGGTACAAATACTGGTGCATGAAGACCCATTGGTTTTTTTGTTTGTTTGTTTCTAGTTTTCTGGCAATAAGTTCACATAAATGCCATCTTTATAGTTTTCAGTGTTTTTGTCATTTTGTACATGATAAAGGAATTTACTTATAGTATTCTTTCCTCTTTATCATTTATACCAGGGGTCAGTAGAAGGGCAGACATACCATCTGCTTTGTTCATTTCTGTACATCCAATGCCAAGTACAATGCCTGGCATGTATTAGAAGTACAACAAATAGATGTTAAATAAATGAGAGGTGAATGAAACAGAAAATTCCGTGAGTACTTGTGTAAATCTTCATAGGACTTTTACCTGTATATTCATTAACATGTTTACTGATAATAGCTTAGTTTTATCAGTTGCTATTACACAAAAATTTGGCTTACTGCTTAAGAGGATCTCTAAAATATGCAGGAAAAAATAAAACATGCAGGAATAAGTTCACTAAGTTATAAAATTTCAGTTACTGCTTTAGGATTATATTTCCACTTAGTTTCAAAAATCTTGATGCCTCAGAAGAAGCTACACGTTGAGCAGTGAAAATAAGCTAATGATTATGTGGGCTGGCCCTGATGCGATAAGAAAAAATGTAAATTGAGTGACACTTCATATCCATTGCTGATCAGATTCATACCTCTCCTATTTGTAAATGAGCTGAGATGAGCTTAGAAATAGGTGATTTTAATTAGGCAGCCTCACTCTGTCATCCTGAAGTAAAAACATAACTGCTGATCAACACAGAAAGATTGAACATAGAACAGGTCTCTATCTGCTCTAAGTTACTATCTCAGGTCCTATAGGTGAACAGTGAAAATGTCCAAAAGTCTTTAGCAAGCCTTGCCTTAGAGCAATGCACATGAAGAGAGATGATGAGTAGTTGCCGTGCAGGTGGTTGGAAATTAGAAAAGGAATGAAGACAATTGGTACTGTGAGCATATTATTAGAAACTTGAGAGACCAAATCAAGCTTGGAATTGGAATTGCTGTTTCACTGAAATGCCTTTCTGGGGATGTCAGTGGTTGAGCGTCTGCCTCTGGCTCAGGGCATAACCCTGGGGTTCTGGGATTGAGTCCCGCATCGGGCTCCTTGCTCAGTGGGGAGCCTTCTTCTCCTTCTACCTCTGCTGCTACCCCTGCTAATGTGCTCTCCTGCTCTCAGATAAATAAACAAAATCTTAAAAAAAAAAAAAAAAAGCATTTCTGTTGCAACATAATTTGGGTAACAATAATGAAGTCGGCTGATTTTCTGGTGTTGGCTAAATTTCCCATGTTTCTGTTTTGCAAATGAAGACAAATCTTCTGCTTAATACCATTGTTTTTCCCATCATAAGAAGAAAAAAAAGTCTTAAAATAAGTGCAATAAATGTGCTCTGAACTGACAACATGGGTGGTCCCCGGGACACCATTATGTAACCTCGGTCCTGGGAGCCAGGGTGAATGTATAGGCAGTGTCTTGTTATGGGTGAGATCAAACTTGTTCAGTGATTACTGAGTTATGTAGCATAGTGAAAGGACAGGATTTTTGGAATACATCACTCCTGGATTTGAATCTTAGTTCTACCTCTTCATAACTGTGCAAATGCAAGAAAATTACTTAATTTTTCTGAGCCTTCATATAGAATTTTAGTGAAAATTATACTAGATAGTATATACCATGGGCTTAGCATAGTTCCCAGCACACACCTTCTCAATAAGTAATTGTAATTATTTACCATTATTGTCTTCACCTCCAAGGCAGGGATTGTATAGAATAATATGGCAAATCCTTCCACAAAGATTTCCCTAGAACAAGTTTCCTACTATTGGATTATTAACTATCTTTTACAGTTGAATTTGCATATTATATCTCCAAAGAACAGTGAATTAAATTGTAGATTATAAGGGGAGCAATTCTGCTATCAATCTTCTTTGAGGTTTTAACTAATTTCTCTCTTCATTTGCTATGTTTTCAAAATAGACCAACTCTACTTCTCCGTAAAGCAAAGGAGAGATACATGTTTAGGTCACTACTCCGCTTTTAATTTGCATATAGATATTCAGATATTGTACTAAGGAAAACATGCTCTACTCATTTTCTAACTACAGAATTAATGTTCTCTGGGAGATAAAACTGAGCTTTTAGAACTTTCTAGCCAGAAAGGGATGCCTTTTGTTTGATTAGCATCTCCCTTACTTGACCTAATTATAATTTGTGCCAAGCACTATATCAAGTGTGATGTGTGGATTATTTTATTGAGTCTTCACAATAAACCTAAGAGGAAGGTATAGGTATTACCTCTGAATGATGGATTAGGATACTGAAGATTAGAAAAGTTATGTGACTTGCTCCAGATCATACATATAGCAAATGGTAAGGCAGGTGTTCAGGAGGTAGTAATCACTCCAGGTCTATGCTCCTGACTGCTTTGCAATGTCAGCATCCCCTAACCTGCACTCCCCTCCATGTAGGCCCTTTCTAGTTTTCTGGACAGTGTCCAGTCAATACAAGCTTTTGGTCAATTCATGGAGGTTATAAAGCTTAGGAGAGGTTGATTGGCCTAGGGAATAGCATAGGGGGATCAATTTCTTTAGAATCACTGTCCTTTTTTTTTTTTTTTTTAAGATTTTATTTATTTACTCATGAGAGACAGAGAGAGAGAGGGAGAGACACAGGCAGAGGGAGAAGCAGGCTCCCCATCCAGCCTGATGTGGGACTCGATCCTAAATCTGGGATCACACCCTGAGCCAAAGGCAGATGCTCAACCGCTGAACCACCCAGGCATCCCTAGAATCACTGTCCCAATGGTTACTTGAAGATGAGATTTCTTACTCTTGGAAGCACAAGCACATTTAAGTTCTTGGCTGTCATATAACATGCTGTAAATCAGATATTTAATATGAGTGATTTCTTACACATTTTGAAGTGATGCTTTAATTGTTTTTCTTTAAATGAATGAAGTGGAGGCTAGTAATGCATAAATAAAATAAGCAAACACTTTGATGACTTTATAGAGTCATTGTAATAAAAAAATTAAAAATGACATTTAATCTGTAATTTGAAAGCACAGGTTGTTTCATTTTGGGCAAAACTAACATAGTCTTTATAAAATATCTAATGTTTTCAATTCTGGCATAAAAATATTATAAAGATATGAAATTAAAGTCTTTTCTAATGCTGTTTCATTTTGATGATAGAAAAACAGAATTAGTTTAAATATCTATTTTAAGATGTTAACTCATTCTTATTAACATAATGCAAATTATCATTCTGGTTGCTTAGGAATATAGGTAGGAACTTATTTCTTCCTACATTGAGATAAAAAAGCAATTTTGACAGCAATTGATAGCAGCAATTTACATACTGTGTCACTTAGAAGTGAACAAAATTTTTTTCCTATTTCCCATTTTGTGAGATTAAGTAGATTTACATAAGGTATTATGTGGATTAATTCAAGAGTCTAAAATATTTATTGTGTACAACTATCAGCTGCTATTAAAATTAGTGTATTGAAGATTGCCAAAATAGTTTCAAAATGTGACATTTTCCTAGCTTTGAAGTGAAATGAGATTAATAAGTGTCAAATTAGTACTTTTTACTTTAAAGATTTGTTTCTGTATTACATTAAGGCATAAAATTTGATATGGAAGAGCTTTAAATCATATGAAATTGTTAGGAGGGAGAGATCATGCCATGTCACAATAAAGCAGTACACCACAGAAAGCACAATAATTCTTAGAAATGAAAGAAACATTGTTTTAGCACTATTTCTTCATTTGCCAAAATAACCATTGTGCTTTCTGTACATAATAAGTCAAATTGAAGGCAGTCTGCACATTTTGCTGAAGAGACCCACCTCATTTAATATTTGCCGTTCTGCTAACTTATATCTTAGCCTGCTTTTGATTTGATGTGTGTTTGCTAGGTTCTTAGGCAATATTACAGTTGTAATTTAGGTGCCTGTATTCTTAGGACTTTTCATGTGACTTACTAAACCTCTGTAAAATCTCTTGCCTTCTTCTGGTACATAGCCCAGAGTAAGAGTGAGCATCTGGAGATAGAGGGCCCAGTAGAATGACTTTTGACCTGCTTGTGACATACTGTATAAAGATTTTGGGAACTGCTGTCTAGGATAATCCATCATCATGCAATTTGGTATAACCTTGATGACCCTGTTCTTCCAGCACAAGTGTAATCCTGGTGCAGCAAGTGTTTGAAAACATTTGTGTTTATTGAATAAAGATATACATCCTACAAAGCAATAAAAATGCAATATATGAGTTTTCCAAATAAGGTAAGGAGTAGTTAGTTATGTGAAAACGTTGCTTGGTGTAAAAGTTGCTCAGTAGCTGTTGAAGTCTACACACCTTGGGAACAACTTTTCCAAGCCAATCAATTAGACCCTGCAAGTGAGAACAAATGCTATTTTTCTCTTGGTTGTCATCACAAGGGTGACACTCATTTACATCTCTGAATATATTTTGTAGCTTCACAATACTGCAATAATTTCCTATGTTGTTATAAAAGATATTCAGAACAAATTTAAAAAATGAATCTAGGTTGAATTAAGTAAAAGCAAGAAACAGGAGCCAGGTCAAAGAATAGGAACCTTTGCAATGTGAAAAGTAAACAATGAGAAGAGGTGGCCATAACTCAGATCCCTGGAAAAAGGCAAAAGATTCATGTGCTCTGAAGAAAAACCAGAGTATTCATTCCACTTCTACTGCTTTAGGTCAACCCACCTTCACGTCTCATCTGATTGACTGAGACTACTCTCTTGGTATGTTGGAATCCAGCTTGACTGTCCTCTGATTAATTCCCCAACCTGCAGCATAATGCATCTTTCTAAAGGGCTAATCTGATCCAGTTACTTCTCAGCTTTAAAATCAAAGCAAAAATAGAGCCCAGCAAAACATAAAGAAACAAAAAAAATCTTTGCTACTTCATCCCCAGCCCATCCACTGAAATTCCAGCTCATGGTTTTCCACGATCATACCCCTACAGGCTTAATTTCACTATCGATACCTCATGTTCCAGCTGTATAAAACTTGTAATTGTTCAAAGTGCCATCTTTCACACCCAAACCTCACCTTGTATCAGCCTGGACCTTTTATCTCACCTTCTCATCCTTTAGGTCTTAGTGTCACACTTCACTTCCCCAAAAGGCACGACTCCCCCAGATTGGGTTGGGTATCCTATGTGTACTTCTAGTGTTTGCATGGATGCTATTGTCTCTACAGAAGAGGAAATGGAAAACCTGAGAGGCCTACTTGCTTGTCGAGTTTTACGCACCTACAAAATGTCAAGGCCAGAACTTAAATTCAAGACCTCTGGTTTCCTTCTAGAACTCATTCCGTTCTAGACAGTAAGCATATGACAGTAGCCTGTCATATGCTTAATTTTATCTGGTCAAATATGGGCTCAGGTAGAATTATTTTCTGTTCTCTGAAAGTTCTATGTGGCTTCATTCTTCTACTCCTTTACACATTTCTCACCTGTAGGTTAGTTTTGTGTTTGTGTCCACCTGGGAAATCAGCCTCACTTGTCAAGACCCAGCTGCAGAATATGAAGACTGTTTTCAGATCCATCCTCGTTTTCAGGCTCACTGTATTACTTAGTCCTCACCACTGTTGTGGGGCTTAAGGATCTTGATTGAAATGTCCTATTATATGTTTATCACTTCGGTTAGACAGTGAGCTTCTTGTAGCAAAGATTTATTTCAATCAGTTCTATTCCTGCGGGTACCCTCTATACTGCCCAACACAGTAAGTTTTCAGTATTCTAAATTGAATCATGGAAACACATGTTAGTAATACCTGTACTTTCATTTCTCATTCTTTTCCTCCAAGATATCATATAAATCATCTGGCTTGTAATTATAAATTGTCATTAGGTTGTAAGGGGTGACCAAGATCCTACATGACTTGTCATGGCTTCCAGTTCTAAGATCTTGCCCCAGGAGCTAGGTTCTTTTTTTTTTTTTTAATTTTTTTTTAAGGAGCTAGGTTCTTTTTTTTTTTTTTTTTTTTTAAAGATTTTTAATGTATTTATTCATGAAAGAGAGGCAGAGACACAGGCAGAGGGAGAAGCAGGCAGAGGGAGAAGCAGGCTCCATGCACCGGGAGCCCGACGTGGGATTCGATCCCAGGTCTCCAGGATCGCGCCCTGGGCCAAAGGCAGGCACCAAACCGCTGTACCACCCAGGGATCCCAAGGAGCTAGGTTCTTAAACAAGTTCTTCCTGCTAGATGAGAGTTTGATTTCCAATGTTTCTGTCTTCATACACTGGTAATATGAGATTTCAGGATTAATGGAGGTCTCTCATGTCTCTATTACACACACACACACACACACACACACACTCACTGTCATGGTGTCTCCAAACTCTTCTTCAATCTGAGGAAGTGAGAGCTATATGTCTAGAGGAAGAGGGTAGGGAATGAGGAAGAGCCTTTACTTGCCTAACATAGGGTAGAGCGAGTTAACCAGAGTAATCTGGGTATTGCATTTGAGCTATGGGATGTAAGAATCTTCCTTTCTTCTATATTGCTCTTCCCAATTTCCCATGTCTGTTTTTTTGAGATTGCCCTCCAGTTAGGCAATGGAGTCAGAGGGAGCTGCACTGATGGAGAAGCCACTGCAGTGGGTTTAGTGTCATGTGAGGGACACTTTCCCTCCATCTGGACATAGACACACACAATGGCTCTCAACCCCAAGCTTTGCAATGTGTTTTAGTAGTTTACTTTTTGCATTATTGCAAATCAAGTTGTCATTGTGTATGGTGGCAAGAAAATTCTATGGCTTTAAGTCCTAAATAACCACAAAACTTGAACTGAAGTATTCTTTCAAATCTCCATTTCTAGGACTCCTGGGTGGCTCAGCAGTTGAGCATTTGCTTTTGGCTCAGGGTGTGATCCGGGATTTCTGGGGTCAAGTCCCACATCAGGCTCCTTGCATGGAGCCTGCTTCTCCTCCCTCTGCCTCCCTCTACCTCTCTTTCTGTGTCTCTCATGAATAAATAAATAAAAATCTTAAAAAAAACCTCCCTTTCCTCTCTTTTTCTTTATCCATCCACTATTGCCAATGAAGAATAACAAAATAAGTCTTTGATGTTTCCTTGGAATTGGTGGAAATTGCATGAATTAGGAGCCAGAGAATCTTGGGTTAGAATCCTTCCTCCAACATTTATTAGTGATGTATCCTTGGATAAAATGTATCCTCATTCTGAAGCACTTTTCTCATCCATAAGATGGACTTAATACCATCCATAAAATGGACTTTTAATGGTGGTTAATGAAAAGAAGCAAAAAAGATGACTGCTGACTCCTGGTGGGTCAAAGTTTAACAAGTGTTGGTTCCCTTCTCTTTCTCCTCCTTATTTTCTCCTTTCTTCCCTACCTTTTGATTTAGTAGTTAATGGGTTGTGAAAGTCCCAAAATTTAGGACATAAAGGGCAGAAGAAATATAAGTTAGCTACATAATAGCTCTATTACTCATGAGGAGCAGGAAGCAGATACTTCAAAGGGTGGGGAATATGTTTTGACGTTCTCTATAAAGCTAATTGTTAAACATTGAAACAAGATTTTTAAAAAAATTAAATTTTTTGAAATAGTTTGTGAGGCTTCACAAACAGTCCACTCAGTTTTTTAGAAATCACTAACCCAGCGGCATCTGGGTGGCTCAGTTGGTCCAGTGTCTAACTCTTGATTTCAGCTAAGGTCATGACCTCAAGGTCATGAGATCAAGTCCTGTGTCAGACCCCACACTGGGTGTGGAGTCTGCTAGAAATTCTCTCTCTCTCTCTCTCCCCGGTCCCTCCCACTACCTCTTTCTCCCTCTCAAGAAAAAAAAAAAAATCACTAATCCAAAGGAAGGCATGCAAATTCCTTTTTAGGCCCTAAACCAGTGATTCTCAACCTTGGCTGCACATTAGAATTCCCTGGAGCATTTGCACCAATGCTTTTTAAATAAGGAGATTATTTTAAAGTTTCTAAAAACATTGAGATGCTGGGGTCCCAATCTGGACTTATTAAGTTAGGGCTTCTGGTGATGAGGTCTTGGCATCAGTATTCAAAATTCTCTCAGTTATTACAGTAATGGTTATAAACCTTGGCCTAAATCATAATGTCACTGTGATGTTCATGCATATTTGATTGGGATCATAAAATATAATAATAGTTGTGTAAAAAGACTTTTTAAAAAGGACATCAACCAGAGGGAAGTTAAATAGACAAAATGCAGAAAGGATAACATTACTTAAAAACATCATCTGACTTAAAAACATCATCTATGACTATGACAAAATAAGATTTCCAAGGCTCCCAACATGCTATATATGTGATCAATTCCAAAGGGAAAAACCATTCTTTTTTCTGATAAACCCAGATGGAATGGCATTGGAAGGTTGTTAATTAGATTCAATGAAGGGTTGAAAATGTGCATTTTCTTTTTTAATTAGGGAAATCAATTATAGAATCCACATTTCTGAGAATAAGAAACTAAAAATTAAAATATGACATGCTATATTCAAGGAAAGCTAAAGGAGTATATTTATTGGTCTAAATTGAAATATTAACCCCTTGGAAACTCTTGACATCTATTTAGTTAGAAATGGAAAAGAACTATCAGATAACAGAGCCTATCCTCCCGGGAGCCGCCTGGATTGTGTCTAGTGCCCAGATAGAGGATAACGCGCTCCTCCCAGCCTACAGGCCATCCTCCTAAGTACTCACTTGGCAGACATCCTGGAAAATTGTAGTGTGGTAAGGGCTAAGTTTCTCTTCTCAGACATCTCTATTGGACATGATAAAGAAAAAAAAAAGCCTCAAAGCACAAACTGTATACAACCCAATGTACATTTTAAAAGATGTACAAGTGAGTATTTACATAGTGGGTCAGATTTTCATTCTGTGAGATTCAAAAGAAGAAAAGAACTTTTGAGTTGAGAATCTAGCTTATTGTTTTTAGTGATGGCGTTTAGAGACAAGTGATCCAATAGCCACTACTTTTGAAGATCGTGATTTTATAAGCAATGGAAGTTTCAAATGTCAGTAACCCATGTAGTACTGGTTTAAGGTGATTGCCGTAGTTATTTCAAAGTCCTCTAATGCTGTTGTTTGTAGAAAACAGATCCAAAATAATAAGACTGATGGAAACAGAGACCTCTCTTTTCTACTTGATATCTATTGTCAATGAATTGACAATAAAAGTCAAAACATAAAAAGAACTTAGCCTTTTTCCTAGGACTCAGCTAATAGACATATTTTCAGGGTAAGACTTGTCAAATAAATAGAATTATTAATTAATGTTAGTTATTGCATTTTCTCAAGGAAGAGTCCAAATTGTGTCAACAATATAAGCCTTGATAGATCACACTTTCATCAATTTAGCCCAGATTCTTTTCTTTTTTTTTTTTATAGAAACCTCATCATGAATACTAATTATTATTTTTTATGAATACTAATTATTTTTTTAAAAAGCATATTTCCTTACAGACTTACTGTTCTGCCAAACTGGTATTGTCAGGAAGATTTCAACAACCTTCAACTTGTGTACGAAATAAATTCTACCTTTTCTATGACTACCTGTTTCTGAAACAAGGTCTTTATATTTTTGTTTTAGAAAGATGCGGATCCTCAGTTAAAAATTTTTATTTATAGATAAGTAAATTTAAAAATCTCCCTATGAAACATGTGGCATGCTTAAAAGGTTTGGTAACTTTTGAATAGTTTCTCTTCTTCACTTGTGCTCAGGATATATCTTTTATTTGATGGCCAAATGCTATTGTCAGCTCAAAAGGGCTTGGCTGCTGCTTGTTCTTGGTAGCTCTATTGATTCTTCTGAGCCATGACTCAGAGGTCATTTGGTCATTTGGCCATTTGGCGGAGACTGCTGTCCTCCACCAAAGAGAGAAAAAAGCATACGCTCTGCAGAGTGGGTTTCTTGCCTGCTTGCTTGCCATGGCAGGATTCAGAAATAGAGTGTCTATAACTTATGTTTCACCTGAGGAGAGCTGGAATGGAATATTGTATGCAATTAGTATTGGGTCAAGCTTCCTTGTCACAATCCTGGATTTTAGTTTCGGTTAAGGTTGTCACTGCATGGCCAGAGCCTGGACAATTAGTGCTTTCTAAAGGTAGGCACTTTGGGCAGCCCCGGTGGTGCCGCGGTTTAGCGCCGCCTGCAGCCAAGGGTGTGATCCTGGAGACCCAGGATCGAGTCCCACATCAGGCTCCCTGCATGGAGCCTGCTTCTCCCTCTGCCTGTGTCTCTGCCTCTCTCTTTGCTCTCTCTGAATGAATAAATAAATAAATCTTAAAAAAAATAAAGGAAAGCACTTCAACTTATAAAATATATGCATAAATTCCTACTAAAATGGTGACTAATTTTATTGCATACATTGTTCTATAGTTCATAAGTTTATTACAATATTAGTTTACAGTTAATAACTTTATTACTTTTCTATGGGAAAAGTGATTATTTATGCAAAATGTACTTTAATGAACTGATTCATACTATCCTTCATTTCAGAAAGGATTCCAGGTGGCTTAAAGGAAATGTCACAAGGAGATAAATAAAATACAAATATAAATGGAAAAGAGGAAGGAAAAGAACATGAAATATAAGGAGAAAAGGTTATACATAGAATAAACTACATATAAATTTAATACTTTAACACTTTATTCAAATCTAAATAAAATTAGAAAATCATATAACATTTTGCTTATGAAATGAAACTGATTCAGAACTATTTTTATTTTAATATCCCAAATTTTAAATTAGATGATATAATTGCTGTATGTTTAATAAAAGCATATAAAATTAGAGTGATCTTTAGTTTGTCATGCTTATCTAGGGTGTGGAGGAAGTCAGAGCATAGAGGAGGATCATATCGGCTTAAGGTTATCAGAATTTTCTTTTTTTTCTTCTTTTTTTTTTTAAATGTTTTTTATTTACTTATGATAGTCACAGAGAGAGAGAGAGAGAGAGAGAGGCAGAGACACAGGCAGAGGGAGAAGCAGGCTCCATGCACTGGGAGCCCGATGTGGGATTCGATCCTGGACCTCCAGGATCGCGCCCTGGGCCAAAGGCAGGCGCCAAACCACTGCGCCACCCAGGGATCCCTTATCAGAATTTTCTTAAGGAATATGCTAACTACAGTCATGGCCAAAATATTTGAGAACATGGAACCATTTTGTACTATAAATACTTTCAATGTTGCAATGCATTTTTCATGTTGGAATGAAATACATGCACTCACTATGTATTGTTATATGTTTCATATTGACTATTTTATATGTGCAGATATTTTGAATAACAAAATTCTTTCAGGAGCAAAGTATTTAGGACAAAATGTGACACTGCTACCATAATAAGTGTCTTTGGGAGCACTTTGCAAATTTGAATGTTGCTCACAAATAAAGATAAAAAACAAAAGTAAAAATAAAATTATAACCAAATGACATAAATGCTATGTTTATAAGCTATAACATTAGTTTTATTTATTTTTTTTAAAATATTTTATTTATTTATTCATGAGAGACACGAAGAGAAAGAGGCAGAGACACAGGCAGAGAGAGAAGCAGGCTCCATGCAGGAAGCCTGATGTGGGATTCAATCCCAGGTCTCCAGGATCACGCCCTGGGCTGCAGGCAGGCACTAAACCGCTGAGCCACCTAGGATCCCCCACACATTACTTTTAGGTTTTAAAATTTATTTGATAAAAATAAACAATTCTGTTTCTCACTAATGCCAAGAAATAAGAATAAAATTCGCCCCAATGGAAAATTTCAATGGAAAGAAATTTTAAAAGAAAGAAAGAATGAGGTTTAATTTTTTTGCAAGATAGTTAATCTACTTATTTTCTCAATGTAGTATTTTTGACATCACACATTTTGTTCTTTTAAATAAAACATACTTAAAAAGTAGATCTAGTAGATCTAGTATTGAGTTCCACCAGGTAGAGTTATTTTTTTGTTTCTGGGTACAATAAGTAGCAATAAATTCTTAGGGCAGGAATCTTGCACCCATGTATGAGGGCTGTAAAATCTAAAGTATTTAAGTATTGCAGTGGATGACTGCCTGTAACCTATATAGGTTAGAGAACTACTAATGAAAAACCAAACTCACAGTATATATTTCTGTAAGAATAATCCTTCTGGGGAGAAAAACTGTTACAAGTCTCAAAAGAAACCATGCAAAATCGGTGCATGATTGCGGGGGAAAGAAAGCGTGGTGTCTACATGAACTAAGCATGTAAGGGAGAATATAAAACATAATGGCAGTGGCTCTAGCTACCGCAGGGACCTCTGAAATCAGCACGGGGCCTGCCGCTGCCTGTATGACTGTCCAAGGAGAAGAAAGGGCTAGCTTTAAGGGGCCACCTTCAGCTTCCAGCATATTATTCCGAGAGTTTATATAGAAAAAGAAATCCTATGAAAAAGAAATAAACAGGTTTCTGGTAGGAACATGGGAATCAGTATAAAATAAATACCCTCAAGTAAGTCAGTGGCTGAACAACTTGGAATTCTGTTTCACAGAAGACTCTGATCAGAAGTCGTGTGTGCGTGTTTTAAACCAACCATCACTAAGCACAGACATTATGATATCAAAAGTAATTCTCTCTAAAATGTTGAATAAAGAATAGAAGAGTGGAAAAAGTGCAAGATTCCCAGGAGGATTTGACTTATGATTGAGAGGAAAATGAATTCATTTGTTTTTTGTAAGCAAATATCTTTCAAAAGTCTAATCACAGTTGTATTCAGGAGGTAAAATGAGAAAATGTTGATTTCACCAGTATAAAAAAAGAACAGTGGGATCACTAGCTACTCATTTCATGAAGAAGACTAAATCTAAATGATAGGCATTTGAGAAGATGGCTTCTGAACATTACATTGTGCCGTGAATATTGTACGGCAGAAGAACCTGATTTCATTAGATGTATTAATTTTAAGCACAGATGAAAAACATGTCAATTCAGCATAAGCACACAAAACCTGTCTATAATCATTTTTATGTTACAGAATATTAGCTTGACAATCTAAGTGTTAGGACAAACAAAACACTTCAGGTAATGCTTTACTGCTGATTAAATGCATGGTTTACTTGAACTATAGAAAACCCACTGAGTCATGAGTTAGCATTTAAAAATATCTCCAAAGGTGTTGATTTCAGTTCACTGTTTCATTATGTAATAAACACTTCCTGTTGAAGATAGAGGAAAAGGATTTGTGACATTCAAAAATACTCTCTGCGTATCTGGTGAATTTGGGAAATCAGAAAAAAGCACAGAAGGCTTAGCATTCAGGAATGTTTTGAGCCTCTGTACTTTCACTTGAAAGATATAATTTGGGCTACCTCGCCATCATACACCCGTAGGAACACAACTAAATACAAACCAGTACAAAAAACTACTAGACCTAAGATTCTCATGTTGTTGCCACCCTGTTGCCTGTGCTGGCAAGAGCCTTCTGGGAGGGTGGGGCTGATAGCTGCTCCACCTGTGGTGGGAAATAGCCACCTATGAGAGGAGTGCATGGCAGGGAGTTGTGTCTGACACGGTGCTTAGTAGTGTGGGATGATGGTTTTATGGAATGTTTGAAGTGGAGAATACAGCCAGGTTACTAGGACAGGCCACATTAATTCTCACCAGTAGACAGCCTTCCACTGTAAGTGTGAATAAAATCTAAATATGGGATATATATTTAATTATCAGGGTGCAAGGAATTAAGGGGCAAAAGCACCTAGTAGTAATTCAGTTAAAATGAGGTAGCCTGGTGAAGCAAGAGGGAAAATGACTATTTCACTTGATTCTAACACATTTAATTTGTCTTTCAACTACTACACAAAGATAATTATTTCAGACAATAGAACATTCTGTTTCAGTCTCTGATTAGGCCTTGCCTTTGGATTTTTTTTCTCCCTAGGGTTAACAAGAATCAGTCATAGCAGTAATTTCCTATGAAAAAGAAATCCTTTCAGGCCCATGTCTGGGTCTGTGGAGCTGATGGATTGCTTCTTTTTTTATAGAGCCAAATCATTTTTGTAGGAATCAGCTTTCAAGTGTATAAATTTCAGTTTAGAAATCATTTCTTGCAATATTTGCTTTCAGTAATTCTTTTTAAAACATTAATTAGCTGAATAAATCCACCAAGGAACACAAAGTGTTTCTGCAAAATAATACGATAATTTGTATTGAAAATGTGATTGAATACTGGGAAGAAATAAAAGAAACCAAAGGATCACAAAGGGAATAAGTCTGTTATAGCCATTCAAAATATGGAATAAAATATACCTTCTTCTGTTTGATCTAATATATCTAATTTTTCATCCCATTTCTATCCCTCTATCCTCTCTCAACTTAGACAGTGTCTCCTCTATTTATTTGTTACAAAGATTTCAGTTGTGACTCACAGTTAGAATAAATGCTGACAGCTTACAGAAAAAACTTTCAATTACTGAGATAAATTTCAACATTAACGAAAAGTAAGCCTTTTCCTGCTAGTATGTTTTTGATCAATATAAGGGTACAAGTCAAGCCTCTTGAGTTTTTTTTTTAAGATTTTATTTATTTATTTATTTATTTATAAGATTTTATTTATTTATTCATGAGACACACAGAGAGAGACAGAGACATAGGCAGAGGGAGAAGCAGGCTCCCCATAGGGAGCCTGATGTGGGACTCAATCCCAGGACCCCGGCACCATGACCTGAGCCAAAGGCTGATGCTCAACCACTGAGCCACCCAGGTGTCCCTAAGATTTTATTTATTTGAGAGGCAGAGAGAAAGAGAGAGAATGAGTAGGAGGAGAGGCAGAGGAGGAGGGAGAACAGACTCCCTACTGAGCAGGAAGCCCAATGCAAGACTCATTTCCAGAACCCCAAGATTATGATCCGAGACAAAAGAAGATGCTCAACCTACTGAGCCACCCTGGTGCCCCATCAGGCCTCTTTCCTATAAGCCAACAGATTTTTATTGCCGTGATATTTATATTTTGATAATTTGTATTTTTATTACACATTCATAAATACAAAAATCCAATCAAATAGACCCATTGAACATGTTAAGATAAATGCCAATACTCTTGATGAGGCTATGAAAAATGGTCATTGCCTTATTGAGGGGAGGTTTAACAACATTTTATACCCAGAATGAAATTTACTCAATTATCAATAAGGGGCACTCTTTGAGTTATTTTATGGTAAAAGATTTTAATAGTGCAAATACATTAGCTATTACATTCCATGATCTGATGCACTGATAATGCACAAAAAGCGTGATCAAGTGGAGAAAGTGCTGGCATTGGAATTTCATGATCTTGGTTTGGATCCTAGTGTGCCATTTGACCACCGCTAAGGTCTTGCTGGAGTAAGCCAGTTTATCTATTTTGGCTCCATTTTTCTTATCTGTTTAGTGGGGATAATAACTCATACTGCATAGGTGTTTTGTGTGTGGATTAGGTATCACATTGCACACTATAGGATCTCCATAAATTTTACCACGTGGGAGTTGAGTCTGTGCCTTGGCGCCCCCAAAGAACTCTTCCCAAGTCAAATAAGAACACAGTGGGATTGTGAGTAAACTCCAGTGTTGAAAGTGGATTATCAAAATGGAAATGTAAAGTTTTAAAATGTAGCTTTTGGAGATTTGCCTCTAAGTTTAGCAGCAATGACTGATGTGATAGTAATAGTAATGAAGACCGAAAAATTATAGGAACTAGTAATACCCATGTTTAAAATAAATTACTACTGCCTTTGCTTATGAGAAAGAAGAAAGAAGACAGAAAGTCTAACTTTGTTCTATATACATCTACAAGCAAAAGCTGGTAAGGAACATCTTCTGATTTCAACTGATTTCTTCCTAAGTTTCCTCTTGTAGGAAATTATGTTGAAAGTTCTTTTAAAAAAGGAAAGCTCAGTTCTAAGTTTTACATAGAAAACATGTCAATAACTTCTATAAAACTACTAATTCCTCCTCTTTTAGCACTTATTAAGTTGATTTATAATTATTTTCACATGCCTGGCACTTTTATCAGACTATGAATTGTCCTCCATAGATAGGAATGGAAGAAAGAAGGAAAGAAAGGGAGATCCCTTTCCTCATTAATTTAATAAACATGTATAGGGAACCCTTTAGGTGTCAGGTTTTGGGTGTATAAAGTAAGAGCAAAAAATGGCCCTGATTTCAGAGAATCTAGTCTATCAGGACATATTGGTAAATAAAACAGAAAGCAGCTAGTTCAAGTGCTGGCAGATGAAGATATATATAAGGGTGTTTGGAGACTGGCACTTAAAAAGAATTTCCCTGAGAGGCAAAATCTAAGATAACTGGGACGCCTGGGTGGCTCAGTGGTTGTGTCTGTCTTTGGCTCAGGGCGTGATCCTGTGGTCCTAGGATTGAGTCCTGCATTGGGCTCCCTGCATGGAGTTTGCTAGGTCTCTGCCTCTCTCATGAATAAATAAATAAAATCTTCAAAAAAAAAAAAAAAACAAAACACAAAACCCTGAGATGATAATAAGTGAGCTAAAATAAAATTGGCGAGTTACAATCCAGCCAAAGTAAAAAGCAGTCTAAAAGTACAGAAGCAAGAAACAGGATGATAAGGTCTATCTAGGTCAAGCTATGGAGTCTGAATTTATTTTAGAGTTTCAAAGAAGCTAGAAGCTAGAAGGAATTTGAGTTAGAGAGTTACATGATTGAAATTGAATTGTCTAAAAATTAGTCTGCCAGCAGAGTGAATAATAGACTGAGGGGGTGTGTGAATTGGGGAAAGATGAGAGAAGGTAAAGGGGCTAGGTTAGGATGATGCAGTGATAGGAGTACACAATGAAATAAAGAGATGGTAGTAAAAATAGAGAATGGTGTACAGATTTGAGAGTAATTAAGGAGGTAAAAAAATATGGGATGATTGGGATGATTGATGAGTGATTTAAAGGAGTGGAAGATGACTAGTAAGATTTTTTGCTTGAACAGAGTGTCATGGTGCCAGTAATCAAGGAAAAATATCATAAAGGGGTTTTAGGGAAAAGACAGTGAGTCGAATTTGGGATATTTTGCCATACTGGATCAAATTGAGGTTGAGATGCTCATAGGATACCCAAGAGATGCATAGCAGGCAGTTGAATATGTAAGTCTATAGTTGCACCATTCAGTAGCAATATAATGCAAACATGTATATTATTTAAGGGTTTTTTTAAAAGATTTTATTTATTTATTCATGAGAGACACACACACAGAGAGAGAGAGAGAGAGAGAGAGGGGCAGAGACACAGGCAGAGGGAGAAGCAGGCTCCATGCAGGGAACCTGACATGGGACTCCATCCTGGGTCTCCAGGATCACACCCTGGGCCGAAGGCAGGCACTAAACCACTGAGCCACCCAGGGATCCCCTATTTAAGGTTTTTTAGTATTTCATTAGGGATATTTATGTCTAGGTTTTTGTGTGGGTATGTTTTCATTCCTCTGGGATAAATGCCCAGGAGTGTAATTTCTGTATATCTTGTTTTTAAGACACTGCCAAACTGTTTTTCAGAGTGGTTGTACCATTTTGCCTTGCCATGGGCAACGTATAAGAGTTTCAATTAATCAGCATTATTGTCTACACTTGGTTTGGTCATTTTTTAAAAAGTCATTCTGGTATGTGTGTAGTGATATCTTATTACAGATTTACTTTGCATTTCCTTAATGACTAATGGTGTTGAACATCTTCTTGCATGCTTCTTTGCCATCACGCAACTATTTGACAAAATGTTCACATTTTTGCATATTTTGGGGGTGGGATGTTGTTTTTTTTCTTGAGTTTTGAGAGTATTTGTGAATTCTAGATGCAAATCCTTTGTTATATATGTGATTTGCAAATATTTTTGTTCCAGTTAGTAGCTTTTCATTGTCCTAGTAGTATGTTTCAGAGAGTTGAAGTCTTACATTTTGATGAGGTCCATTAATTTACTTTTGTGTATTGCACTTTTGGTGTAATATCTAATACCTCCTTACCTAATCTTAGGTCATGAAGGTTGTCTCCTGTGTTTCTTCTCATTTTTATGGTTTTATGTTTTATATTTAGATATATGACCTCTTTTGAGCTAATTTTAGAGGTTTAGATTGAGTTTCATTTTTCTGTGTTGGCACGTTCAATGGCTTCAGAACATTGCTTTGAAAATATTCTTTCTCTCCGAATTTCCTTTGTGCCATTATAAAAAAAATCAGTTAGATATATTTGATGTTGTTCTCTTACTGGACTCTATATTTTCTATTGAAAATGTCTGTCTCTTCACCAATACCACACTACCTTGATAACTGTAGCATGATAGTAAGTCTTAAAATTGGATTGTGTGACTCTTTCAGCTATATTCTTAAAACAATAATTTAGGGGGCACCTAGGTGGCTCAGTCGATTTAGTATCTGCCTTTGGCTCAGGTGATGATCCCAGGGTCCTGGGATTGAGTCCTGCTTGGGGGGCTCCTTGCTCAGCGAGGAGTCTGCTTCTCTTTTTCCACCCTGCCTGTGCTCTCTCTCACTATCTCTGCCGCTATCTCTATCTCTCTCTCAAATAAATAAATGTAATCTTAAAAAACCCACAATTATTTAGATTTTCCTCAGTACTAGTTATAATTGTCTTTTCATATCTACAAAAAGTCCTAATGGGATGGATATTGACTAGAATTCTGTTAAACATATACATCAATTAAGGAAGAACATATAAATTGATGTCTTATATATAATAAATCTTCTAATCCATAAGCAAAATATATATCTTATTTGTTTTGGCCTTGGTTTTTTTTTTTTTTTTTGTAGCATTTGTAGTGCTCGCTTTGGCAGAACGTATACTAAAATTGTAGCATTTGTAGTTTTAAGCATACAGATTCTAAATATGCTTTATTAGACTTATGCATAAATGTTTTATGGAGCTACCATGAATGATATTGTTTTAAAATTTTTAATTTTTAATTATCCATTCCTGATACATAGAAATGACTGACTTATTTAATTTAATAATTTATTTTAATATAATTGTAGACACACATGCAACGGCAGGAAATAATACAGAGAGATTATGTATCCTTACCTAATTTCACTGTGTACACATCTATCACCTATTTGTCCATTCACCAATTGATAAACTTGGGGATGAGTTATACTTCTTTAGCATGGTGAATAATACTGCTGATTACCATTTGTTTATAAGTTTTATGGGAACATGTTTTTATTTTTCCTAGATATATACACCTAGGATTAAAATCTCTGGGTCATATGGTTACTATATATTTAACTTTTGAAAAACTGACAGTTTTCCACAGATGGCTAAAACATTTTATCTTCCCATCAACAAAGAACAAGAGTTCTAATTTTTTCATATCTTTGCCAACAATTGTTATTTTCTGCTTTTTTGATTCTAGTCATCCATCCTAGTGGATGTGAAGTGGTATCTTATTGTGGCTCTGATTTAAATTTCCCTGATGACTAATGATGTTGAGGTTTTTTTTGTTTCGTATTTGTTGCCAGTTGTATGTATTCTTTGAAGAAATCTCATCCAAGTCCTTTGCCTATTTTTAAAACGATGTTATTCTTTTATTTGAGAGAGAAAGAGTGCATGAGTGGGGGGAGGGCAAAGGGAGAGGGAGAAGCAGACTCATGCTGGGTAAGGAGCCCAGTGTGGGGCTCAATCCCAGGACCCTGAGATCATGAGCTGAGCTGAATGCAGATGCTTAACCGACTGAGCCACATAGGCACCCAAGTCTATTTTTAAATTATCTTTTTGTTGTTGAGTTGTAACATATTTATGCTTTTGGTGTTAAATCTAAGAATTTAGATTCACTGCTAAATCTCAAGTCATAAAGATTTACTCTTATATTTTCTTGTAAAAGAGACTCATGCTTCAGTGGCCTATTTTGACTTAATTTTTGCTTATGGAGTGAGATTCAAGTCCAATTTCATTCTTTTCCATGTAGTTAGACAATTATCCCCAGCACAATTTGTTGACAAGACTATTTTCTCCCTGTTGAATGGTCTTGGAACTCTTGTCAAAAATCAATTGGCCATAGATTTTGGGTTTATTCTGGACTCTCAGTTTTATTCCATTGGTTCATACGTTTACCTTATGCCAGTACCACAATGTTTTGATAACTGTAACTTTGTAGTAAGTTTTGAAATAAGGAAGTTTGTCTTGCAACTTTGCATTTCTTTTTCACTACTATTTTGGTTGGTTGGGGCCCCTTATATTTCTATATGAATCTGAGGATCAGCTTTTCCATTTCTTTTTTTTTTTTAAAGTTATTGGGATTTTAAAAGATTACACCAAAAATATTTAAATGATTTATTTATTTATTTATTCATGACAGACACACAGAGAGAGGCAGAGACATAGGCAGAGGGAGAAGCAGGCTCCTAGCAGGGAGCCCAATGTAGGACTTGATCCTGGATCCCAGGATCATGCCCTGAGCCAAAGGCAGATGCTCAACCACTGAGCCACCCAGGCATCCCGATTACACCAAATCTGTAGATCAATTTGAGGTGTATTGCTGTATCAAAAATATTAAGTCTTCTAATCTATGAACACAGATGTCTTCCATATATTTTTTAAATTAATTCAATAATATTTTGTTGGTTTAGTATACAAGACTTGTGCTCCTCTTCCATTCTCTTGATAAAATTTCTTCCTAAGTATTATATTTATTTTCATGATACTGTGAATGGAGTTGTTTTCATAATTCCATTTTTGGATTGCTCATGGCTAGTGTACAGAGATACAACTGATTTGTGTATCTTGAATCCTGAAACTTTACTGACATCATTTATGAGCTCCAATGGTTATTTGGTAATTTTTTTTTAATTCCCAGGATAGGGGTATCTGAGTGGCTCAGTCAACTGGGCATTGGATTCTTTGTTTCAGCTCTGGTCATGATTTTATGGGTCCTGGGATTTAGTGCCATGTTGAGTTCCATGTTCAGTGGGGAGTCTGCTTAAGGATTTTCTTCCTCTGCCTCTTCCCCTCACTCACTCTCTCCCAAATAAATAAATCTTTAAAAAAAAAATCCCAGATGGTTAACATACAATTTTATGTCAGTTTCTGGTGTACCATATAGTGATTCAACAATGCTATACATTACTCGGTGCTCATCATTCATAAATGTACTCTTAACCCCCTTCACCTATTTCACTCATTTCCAACCCACCTCCCCTCTGGGAATCATCTGTTTTGTAGATTTTTAAACTGATTGTCTGTATGTAAAATCATGTTCTCTTTGAATAAAAATAGACACTTTTTAAAATTGCCAAGTGGTGCTGGCTAAAACCTTTCATACGATGTTTACAGAAGTAGTGAGAATGGATATCCTTTTCTTGTTCCTGATATTAGGGAGAAAACATACAGTGTTTCACCATCAGGTATAATGATAGTTGTGTAATTTTTTTTTTGTAGATGAACTTTATAAGGTTGAAGAATTTCCTTTTAATTTCTATTTGTGTTTTTTATTATGAAAAGAATTTTGCCAAATGCTTTTACTACATCTATTGAGATGTTCAGGTGCTTTTATTCCTTCATTCTATTAATATGGTGTGTTTTATAAATTGATTTTCACATGTTAAACCAACTTTATATTCCTGAGCTTAATCCTACTTCTCCTGGTGTGTAATCCTTTTAATGTGCTACTGGATTCAGTTTGTTAGTATTTTGTTGAGAATTTTTGGATCCATATGCATAAAGGATATTGATCTGTAGTTTTCTTATGATGTCTTTGTCTGGTTTGGGGGTCAGAGTACTACAGTCTTCATATAATAAATCAGCTAGGCTTTTCCTCCTCTATGTTATTGTGGATGAGTTTAAGAAGGATTGGTATTAATTCTTTGAATGTTTGATAAAGTTTCCAGTAAAACCTTCTGTTGTTCCTGGCCTTTCCCTTAGTGGAAATTTTTGATTAATGATTTAATCTCTTTGCTCATAATAGGTGTGTTTATATTTTCTATTTGTTCTGGTCTCTATTGATAGTTTGTATGTTTTTAAGAATTTATTCATTCATCCAGATTATCTTATTTACTAGCATATAATCATTCATAGTATTTAATTTCAATCCTTTTTATTCTGTAAGTTCAGTGGTAATGTCCTCACTTTCCATTTCTAATTTTAATTTGAGTCTTCTCTCTTTTTATTAGTCAGTCTAGCTGAAGGTTTGTCAATTTTGCTAAGGTACTTATAGAGCAACTTTTTCATTGCTTTTCTATGTTATTTTTCTGTTCTCTATTTTTTCATGAAGGAAATGGATCTGTAGTGTTCTTTCTTTATAGTCTCTTTGATTCTCATATCGGATAGTTCTGGCTCACTAAATTAGTTAGGAAAGAGAGGCAGCCCAAGAAACAGACTCTTAACCATAGAAAACAAACTGATGGTTACCAGAGGAGAGGTGGATGGGGGGATAGTAGAAATAGGTGTTGGGGATTAAGGAGGGCACTTGTGATGAGCACTGGGTGTTATATGGAAGTGTTGAATCACTCTATTGTCACCTGAAAGATACACTGTGTGTTAACTAACTAGAATTTAAATAAAAACTTAAAAAATTTTAAGGTATCTCTACACCCAGTTGTAGGGCTCAAACTCACAACCCCTAGACCAAGAGTTGTAGGCTCCACTGACTGAGCCAGCCATGTACTCCTTAAATAAAAACTTTAAAAAAATCAGTTAGGAAATGCTACCCCTTCTGTTTCCAATAACAGTCTGTAATGTGGGCAGTTGTTTACCCTGTAGGTCATTTCTCAAAGCCTAGTATTCTGCTAATGGTCAGATCCATGCATGTGCAGCTCCAGATAAAGTCTAGGAGTTCATGCACAAATCTATTAGGTTCCTTTCTTGAACTCCTTCCCATTCTCCAGCTCTGCAACACATCCAGTTTCTAGAGTCTACCTTTCTTGGTCCCTTTACTAGAACACTGGGTTTTAGTTACATGCATTGCTGCATATTTCCACACCTTTCTTGCCCTCATGGCCAAGGGAGAGAATGGGAAAAAAAATACCAGAGCATTTCTCCTACTCTTTTACCAGTGAAGATTCTCTTTTTATTTCCTTGGATGAGGAGTTAAGATCTTCCCTTGAAACTCTGTTGGGCTCCAATGTGCAGTTCTTTTTTTTTTTTTTTTTTAAGTTTTATTTATGACATAGGGCTCAAATTCACTATCCAGAGATAAAGAGTCACTGGGTTCTTCCAACTGAGCCAGCCAGATGCCCCATCCCCGAGTGTGAAACTCTGGGGTTTCTGGATACATATCCAAGACAGGAGACATCAGAAGAAAAAAGAAATAGAAAACTCAAATACAATTCAGTGGTACTCTCATCTAGATAGTTCAGTGGTACTATCATCTAGAATGGAACTGGACTCCTCATTTATTCTGATTATTTTGTTTCTGTTAATTCTTTAGGGTGGTGATGATGAAGAGGATGGCAGGTTAAGGAGAAGCAAATATGGGAAGGGAAAATAAAGAACATTTGCCTCCTTTTCCTCTTATTCTCAATACCACTGATTTTTATTCTACATTAATAGAAGCTCTTGCAGGGACATCTGGGTGGCTCAGTCCGTTAAAACGTCTTGGTTTCAGCTCAGGTCTTGATCTCGGTGTGGTGAGATCGGGCCCCATATCAGGCTCTGCACTTACAGTGGAGTCTGCTTGAGATTCTCTCCCTCTGCCCTCCACTTGTATGTTCTCTTTCTAAAATAAATAAATAAATCTTAAAAAAAAAAAAAAGTCCTTCAAAGCAAGCATGGAAATAAAACAACCAAATTTATTTTAGAAATATCTTTTCCTTATCAGAAAGGGAGACAGAACATGAAGACTCCTAACTCTGGGAAACGAACGAGGGGTGGTGGAAGGGGAGGTGGGCGAGCCTGATGCAGGACTCGATTCCAGTACCCCAGGATCATGACCTGAGCTGAAGGCAGATGCTCAATCACTAAGCCACTCAGGTGCCCTGATTTTGTACTATTTACTTTGTTTTGCTTAATATAGTACTTAAAATAGTGGTGAAATTTGTTAACTTTTAACAATTGTTAAAAGTATGGTTTAGTGGAATTTAGTACATTCACAATTTTGTAAGCCATTCCAAATGATAACCAATTTTAATGATAAACTTTCTCTACTCAATAATTTTATCAGATTAAATTTTTAAAGATTTGTAGATCAAATTTTTCTTTTGTACAGATCAAATCATTATTAGCTTAACTTTGTTTATTATCATTACCATCTAAAGTATAACAGTATAAAACTAATTAAAGATAGTTTGTGATTATTTCTTAACTAATCCTTGAAAAATTGTGAGCAATTCCCTCCAGATTTTTTTTGTTTTTTTATTTCTGGTATCTGGATTATTACAATATTACATTAATTCTTTACTATACTTGTGACTATTGAATGCAGAGACTACTACAGTGGCCGTGTTGTTAATGAAACAGACACCAGATACTAGGGCTAACACAGTACAATTAAAATATGTTTGAAGTCAACTTGACAGACCAAAACTCTAAGCAAAAATGATGGCTTCAAAGCATCTTGCTTTAGTTTCAGCACCATCTTGGAAGGATATTATGAGTCTTGGGGCTTATTTCCTATGAAAACTCTGGCATTTTATAGCTTTGGAGTCTATCTGCAAACTCTGATAACTCTGGAGAATTTATAGTAGTTGGGATAAAGATAACAGAAAGGCTACCAAGTACTGAGTCTTAGCTTTTATTATTTTGTAGATTATTGCATGCATAATGTCAGATTTTAATCTATGTGAAACAATAATGTACATATTTATTTTAATGTAAAAAATAATTTATGATGTATGTTTTTGTTGTAGTGAATCTTCTCAGGAATCCTGAAGTATGGTCTTTTTTTTTTTTAAGATTTTATTTATTTATTTATTTATTTATTTATTTATTTATTTATTTATTTATTCATGAGAGACAAAGAGACATAGGCAGAAGGAGAAGCAGGCTCCCCGCAGGGAGCCTTATGTGGGGACTCGATCCCCGGACTAGGATCACGCCCTGAGCCGAAGACAGACGCTTAACCACTGAACCACCCAAACACTGGATTTCACAACAAACTTATCAAGATTTAAGTATAGTCTTATGTCACAACCCAAACACTGGATTTCAAGCCTTAATCCTAAGACAAAAAGAACAACATGATCTAATGATTTTGATATTTAATACTTATGTCTTAGTTAGCAATAAAAACTGAGAACCAATGTCCAGTTAATTCATTCAACAAATAATTCTGACCACATTTTGGTAGGATATCTGCTTAAAATAAGTTGAACAGGAGAGTGAATGAGACAGCATTCAAGATCCATGTTGTTATAGGCTCATATTCTGAAGGGAGGAGGACAGACAGTATATTAAAGCTATCATATAATTTTAGGTAATAATAAATGCTATGAGAGACGTAAAACAATCATTTGATAATAGTGACTGGAGAGGAGATTCATGTTAGATAAGACGTTTAGTAATGACATTTCTTGATATAGAGCTGAAACCTGATGAGAACGCTGGGCAGAGGGAAAGCAATTTCAAAAGCTTTGAATTGGGAAGGAGTTTGGTGAATGTGAAGAATGCAAAGAAGGCCAGCCTGTGTGGCTGGATCATAGACAGAAATAGAGTGAGATGTGCTGAGGTTGGAGAAATAGATGGGGATAGATTATAAGGGATCATTTAGGTGAGAAAAAGAAGTTTGTGAACGGTTCTAAATGCAAAGGAAAGCCACTGGTGAGTTTTAAGGGACTTAACATGATCTGTTTTACATTATAGAAGGATTACTTGGATTGCTGTGTGGAGAATAGATTTTAAGTGTTCTTGAGAAAAAAAGAAGAATATTGCTATCAGCAAAGCTGACAATGACATGGGCACAGGTGGTAGCAGAGCTGGAGAGAAGAGGAGAGATAAAGAGGGTCTTTTTAAGGGGGTAGAGATGGCCAGATGAGGAAGTATGTGTACAGGTGATGTAAGAGGGATGAGGGATAGAAGGAAGTCAAGGATGTCTTCCAGGAATTTTGCTTGAACAAATGGTTGGAAGGGATGGCCATTATTAGTTAGGGAAGACACGGAGAGAAACAAGTTTAGGAGCTCAGAGGGAGAGCTCAGAGTTAGAGATTCAAAATAGGGCATCAAAAGCAGCACAACACACAGAAAGAGAGTCATGGGACTGGATGGCATCTCAGCAGAGAGTCTAGATAAAAAAGTGAAGGAGGCCCAGTCTGAGCCAGCAAAAGAGGCTGAAAGAGAGTCCATTTCCATGGAGAAAAACATGGACAATGTTTTTCAATGTTGTGACAGGGAATTGAAGAAAATAAGGCGTTTGGGGAAGGAAGGAAATTGCTGCAAGGTCAAGTCAGACGAGGACAGAGAAATGACCATTAGTTTCACATCATAGACATTATTCTTACTTGACAAGTACAATTTCAGTGGTTGGAAAGGAGATAAACTTGACTGGGGTGGGTTGAGGATACAAGTGAGATGATAAAAAGAAGTCAGTAAGTCTGACTGGTCATCTCTCAATAAGTTTGTTGTGAAGGCGTCAGAAAAATGAGGTAATAATATAAGTTCAAAGGAGGGTTTTTTTTTTTTTTCTAATGGTTTGTGTGCTTGGTGGAATTATCTAGTAGACAGAAAGAGTCTAATGGTTTGTGGGGAATCACAGGGTAATTGCAGGCTTGAATTTCTTGAACATGGGAAGGGGGCATGAAATTCAGAAAGTAAGGGGAGGGGTTGGCATTTTTAGGCACTAGGGGACTTTTTTTTTTCCATTGTAATAAGAGGAAGGCAGAGAATGTGACTGTTGATGTAGATAAGTTAATAAACTTGGTGGTGGGAAGTTGAGGGAGTTCCCATCTGATTGCTGCTCTTTTCTCAGAAAAGAATGAGGTGAGTTCATGAGCTGTGGAGGGGAGGGGGCCTTGGGGAGAAAGAAGATCTGAATTTTGTCTCCAATGGGAAATGCAGTAGGATTCCTGAGCACTGGTGAGTGCTCTTCATAAATTTAGAGAAAGATCGATCTACATGATTGTTGATTTTCTCCAGGAACATCCAGCTTCTGCAGCAGAGGTGCAAAGAAGTGGACAATTGAGTTTAACCACTGTTTGCATGTAATTAAATGGAAAAGAGGGAGAGAGAGGAAAAAGAGTTAAAGGCAGGTTGATGGTGATAATCATCCATGGAATCTAGACTGGCAGAGGTAAGAATTGAGGATGTGAGATGATGGGAATGGAAAACCCTTTGCTTTTCTCTACTCAGTTGAATAATTACTGGCACTGGAAGTGGGAAAGGGAGGAGCAGGGAAAGGATGCATGCCTAAAAGGTGGGAACTTGACATTGAGACATTTTTACTGTGTATATTTGTTAGTGATGTCAAGGTCCAGAGTTATGGCATTGGACATGATAAATGGAGTTAGAGGAAAAGATTGGCGAGAAGATCTAAGAACTGAGAAGGCAAGGGATGAAGAAAGACAGTGCTTTCCATAAAATGCTCCCCAGGGAAAAAATACTCTGGGCAGTTCTGTCCAAAACTGAAACTGTCACTCTGGCCACATAACAGAATTATCTCTTCGTCATTTCTCCCAGTGACTCTCATCACTGATATCAGGGCCTGGGGCTTTAGCGGTGGCTTGATACGGTGCTATTTGAATCACGTTCCACACTGCAGTGTTCAGAGCATGTTGCTTCCTCGTACCCACTCCTTCAAGATAGCATTCCCAGTGGAAAGTTCACAAGGTATAGCCCTCAAGAGATAATTTTAAAATTTCAAACCCTGAAGATCACAAGATGTACTGTATAAAAATAAAGAATTGGGTGTTGATCTCCAGTTTTTCTTCAGGGTAATTATTTGAGTATTTAACTAAACACATTCTCATTTGAGTAACTACCAGGTATTTATCAGGGCACAACTTCATAGCACTGGAAAAAAGTTTTGTCAAAATTACAGTATGAGAAGGTCAAAGTTATTTGACATTTTTGAAAGCTCTTGAGATTCTTTTTTCTGCATCCCCATATAATGTAGAAAAATAAAACGATATTCAAATCTGGGCAATTAGAGTATTAGAATCTGGGGAATTACAGTGGATTTAGTAGTAGTGGTTGGAAAAATATAAATTAGGATTAGAATGTTCCCCTGTTTACCAGTAAGAGTTAATACATTCTTTTACGGTGCTTTATCCCAACAGGAAGGATTGCAGGCGTGAATAAAACTGATTTGTGTATTCCTTCACTCAACAATGTTTATTGCAGGCCTACTGTGGGCTAGGAATTAGCAAAGCTAAAGTCCCAGCTCTGAGGCTGTACATTTTGGTGGGAGGGGGCAGACAATACAAAATTTGTATTCAGTATATTAAAGTGGGTGATCGCTATGAGAAAAGGAAGGAGGGTAAGGAGAAAGGATATGAGGTAGGAAGAGGGTGGTGTCTTTTTTCTAGGGTCTTCTGAATAAACCTCTAGAGAGGTGACATGACATTTGAGATGTGACATGAAAGAAGTGAGAGAGAATACAAGCTCTAGATGGGACCTCAGAAATTAGCATTTTCATGTCCAAATCTATCAGCTTCTGCCTGGGTTTCTTGCGAATGTTTCTTGGAACATGTCCTGATGTACCACCCACCACTTTGCAGCTTGGTTCCCAGGACTCTGCCTGGCTTTTACCTGTCCTGTGGCAACTCTAAATCCTGTAGGGAATCAATCCTGACTCTCTGTTCCACAAGTGAAATTGGATTCTCCCCACTTTGCTCCTTTTTCAGACCCCAAGGAGTTCTATTATGACACCTATAAAATGCTATTATTTTTTATGTTCCCTAACGATAGGCAGCAAGGTCCTGAGAGTAGGAGTTGTGTGCTATTCATCTTTATATCCTTAGTGCCCATCACAGGGTCTGATGTGTTACAGATGCCACAATTTTGTGTTGAAAGAATTGATATTTAGATAATAAAAAGGAATGTGCTATCAAGCCATGAAAAGACTTGGAGGAACCTTAAAAGTATATTGCTTAGTGGAAGAAGTCACTTTGAAAAGGCTACATACCACATGATTCCAACTGTACAACATTTTGGAAAAGACCAACTGTAGAGACAGTGAAACCATCAGTGGTTGCTGGGGGATGAGAATAGGGGACCCAGGGGAGGAAGGAATGAGTAGGTGAAGCACAGGAAACTTCTACTGTGGTGACACTATTCTGTATGGCATTGTAATGATGGATACATGTTATTATTCACTTGTTAAAACCTGCAGAACTGCACAACATCAAGAGAAAACTCCTATGTAAATTATGGACTATAGAAAATAACAGTGATAGTAATGTACTAGTATTGGCTCATCAGTTTTAACAAATCAACCCCATTAATGCAAGATGTTAAAAGTAAAGGAGGTTGTGTGTGTGGAGGGGGGTTTGGAGGATGGAGAATTGCTCTAAAGAATGTTGTGTATTATCTACCCAATTATTCTATAAATCTACAACTGTACCTTAAAAAGTCTATACATTTTAAAAAATAAAATTAGTCAGTAAAAGTAAGGATTGATATAGGATAGCAGATTGATTACTTCCTAAGGATTGCTTTTCAAAAAGGAAGGCTTGAACCTGTGTTAAGTATAATGGTGTGAAATACTTGATGTAATTCACAACAGCTTCCTTCCTTTCTGACTCCTTTCCTGTCCCATGTATAATGGAAGGCACCAGATAGGCAGAGTGTCAGTGTGCTAGAGAGAGAACACGACATTCAGACACACATGGGTTCAAGACCTACCTAGCTGGGAGATCTTGCTGAGCTTCTATGTCCCCCATTGCATGAATATCATAGCACTGGTCTCAGAAAGTGTGATGAGGATTAAATGAGACACATTATTACATGGTAGCACAGAAACTGGTGTCAAGAGTATGACCGCAACATGCTTGCTTGCTTTATTTGCTCTTTCAAGAGAATCTAAAAATAAAGTAAAAGTCTGAATAAGTGATGAGAAAATTTAAAAAGAACACAAAAGACTGATCTCATGTTGGTGTAGCATCGAATTCAAGCTTTAACTTTAAAACTGAGGACTTGCCCAAATCTCCATTAGGTTCTGTTAGTTTTTTTCTTTTTTTTAAATTGTATTGCTTTATTTAGAGAGAGAGAGAGAGAGAATAAGTGGTGGGGATGGGCAGAGGGAGAGAGAGAAGCAGATTCCCTGCTGAGGGAGCCTGACACAGGACTTGATCCCAGGAACCCCAGGATCAGGACCTGAGCCAAATGCAGACGGCTAACCAACTGAGCCACCCAGGTGCTCCTATTAGATCCTTTTGAACAGGTACCTATGCTGCTTCTTTGACACATTTTTAGCTTTTTTAAAAACAACTTCTAGGGATGCATGGGTGGCTCAGTGGTTGAACGTCTGTCTTTGGCTCAGGGTGTGATCCCGAGATTCTGGCCATCGAGTCCCACATTAGGCTCCTGCGGGAAGCCTGCTTCTCCCTCTGCCTATGTCTCTGCCTCCCTCTCTGTGTCTTTCATGAATAAATTTAAAAAATCATAATAAAAATAAAGCAACTTCTATATAATGACAGGTGAAGTGACTTTTCTCATGTTGGATTTTCTCAGGTAACAGGTAATGTCATATGTCAGAAGCAAGAAGATGAGAAGTAGAATTAGCCAGTTAAGAAATATGGGAAAAGTTTGGAAGTGCCTTGATAGGAAACATGGCATTGTTAACAATGTATTATGCTTTATAATTATTTTGCTATGTGTCTCAGTTTCCTTACAGAGAGCAAATTACCACACCATATATTGGTTATCTTTGCATTTGTTTCTTCCATCAAGAGGCAGTATAATATTGAGTAGTAGGTGTTCAATAAAGATTTATTGAATTGAGAATATATACAGCTCTTCATGAAAAATCATTCCTTTTTTTTCTTTTTTTTTTTTTAAGTAGGCTCCACACGCAGCTTGGAGTCCAGTGTGGGACTCCCAACTCACAACTGTAAGATCAAGACATGAGTCAAGATCAAGAGTCGGATTCTCAACCAACTGAACCACCCAACCCCCCTGAAAAAGCAATCCTTTTTATAAGAAAAAAAAGGAAGCTTATCTATTATACTCTTATTTATCTGTATATCAGAGAATGGTCTGCAGGGCATATGTAACACACACACAGACACACACACACAAACACAGATGTACTCCACATGTGTGAAAACAAAACATTAATCTGGGAACATACTTTCCATGTTTCTTTTTCTCAACTTCTTAGTTTGGGCAGCTCTGCCAAACATCTGTAGGTTTAAAAGCAGTTGAAAGCAGGCTACAGAGAAAAGAAATCCACTTAAAATCTCTCAGCTGGACTCTCATCACGCTGTACAAGGTTCAAATGTGATTTGGACACCAACACACCAAGCTGAGCTTTGTGTGAGGAACTAAATGTCAGACTGAAATGGGAGACTGAAGGAGGTCATTCTCCTTTTGTTGAGCTTCTCCTTCTTGTCGAACCACTGTGCTGCACGTTGTCGTTCTTGTTTGTCACTGATAGCCTATCACAAAGCCCCTTCTGTTAGGATGCCGTACCTGAGCCTTCCACTGGCCAGCAGAGCATAAACACCAAGGTGGAGCCACCTTCCCCAAACTTCGCACACAATAGCTACTGCTGTCACAGCAGGACAATTGAGTGGATCTTATGGTGGGATATTTTTTTCCATCATGTGCATGACAGAAAGTCTAATGGACCTTGTTCATTTCTTGAGTAGCTTTTAAGTCCCTAGAAAATGGCCTGTTATCAGTTCTATCAGTGTTTCCAAGATGTCTACCTGGAGGGTAGGGAGCCCTGACAGTAGCTGTATTTTCACTCCGCCAATCAGCAAGGAGAAGACAGTCATTAGCTGAAAAGTTAGAGAGGAAGACTTTGTACCCCAGAAGGGACAGCTAAATACGGATGGCATTTTGTGGTAAAGAAAATTCAATGCCTTTAAAAATGGAAAGATTAAATGGACTATATTACTTTGTGCAAGATTAACCATCACCCTGACAAAGAATTTGGATCCCTGCCCTTAATAATAAAAATGTTAAAAACCTGATATGACTTTATAGTCAATCTTGGGATATATTATTCTCTACATGTAGTGCTAATTACACCCTGGTATTGTCCTGGTAGCAAATATAAGAAAAATGGAGACGAGTAGTAAATAACATCAGAGAGACTCTATTTTTAAAATTACCACTCAGAATGTCTCTGTCGTTTTCTAAGATTTAAATGTTGATGTAAATGGGAAAAAGACTTTTTGACATGCAGAAGGAAAACCTGTATCTGATACTGCTATTGCCATTCATCTAGTAGAGTTTCCTCTAGAGTTTAAACTATTTTTGGCTTCTAGTAATATGCTGGCTCCTTGAAGTATTTTCTGAAATTCCTAACTGCTCCCCCTCCCCCAGGTGGTAAATACTACCTTGTTTTCCTTATTAAGTAAAAGGGCTTAGGCTTTCCCGTTGAAGTTGTTATTGGACTAAATTTTCAGTTCCCAGATACAATTGTACAAATTAATTTCTATGGCTCTGGGCAATTATTCTTGGTCAGCCTGTCGTGCCCTGTTGCCTTGAGGGGGATGCACTTAAGATGGATGGGATCACAGAGTGCAGGGCATTGGAGTAGTGTGCGTCTGACCAAGGAATCACCTGTGTTGAAGGTATCCTCTCATTCCCCTATATAGGTTGCTAACCACTTAGACATTCCTTGTTTCTCATGTTACAGCCCCTGTCAAACTGGGTGACGTTCTCCATCACTTTCCTTTATGCTTTGTAATGTGCAATTGCTTCTGGTACTTTAAACTGCATGAGCGTGAAAATCTATGAAGCTCTTTGTGGCCTATCTTCCTAAATGCTTTGTGCAGCATTTCTTCTCTGGCTTCACAGGGATCTAGCCAGGCACAGAGTGCAGGGTGCTTCACTCCACCACCCACAGACCACTGCCCTCATAATCTCCATCCCTCCCCCCCCCTCTTTTAAGTTGAAGTATAGTTCCCAGACGATGTTGCATTAGTTTCAGGTGTACCACATAGGGATTGATCCAACAAGTCTTATGCTCCCCTCTGTCACCATACAATGCTATACAACAATACCGTTGACTACATTCTCTGCACTCATAACCTTCTCTTATGCTTCATCCTCTCATGGGAAATCTTAAAGTCTTGGGAGAAAGTCTACTCTATTTTGCCTTGGAGGGATCTTACATTGTCTCAAGGGATTTGATTTTAGGCGATCAAAGCAGTAAGATGGATTAGTAACTATTTTATCATCACGACCCAATATCTCCTTAGAAACAGAAGGGAATTGAGAGCACACCATTTGCCTGGACGGAGAAAGGGAACAGCAGAAAAAAGTAAGTGGGGCTAAAAGTCATTTACAGCTCAAAAATATTTTTTCTGCCATAAGTGCTTCATTGCTTTTATTCAGAATAATGCTCAGCCATGTAATGTATAATCCATGTAATGTTCACGGTGCAATTTTATCTGTTTTCTCACGAAATCTGGGAATTCAAAAGGGCAAACTCATGTATGCCTATCAGACTTTATTCTTCTTGATGTCAGGGAGAACTTTAATCATTCTATCATATTGATGGACACATGGAAAATGCTTCTGTCGTACAGCTGGAGATGATGCTGAAATGTCATTTCTTAAATTTGTGAATGGAAATTATAGTTAGGTATCTGTGACACAGGGATGCAGGACTGTGTGTAAAAAACCATTTACAGATGTTGTATGACTTCAGGTAACAAGCCAAAGAATTATGGAGGCACAAATATACAACTATAAGTTGAGCTTTGACTAGATTCTCAGTGTGGTCTCTAGACCGAGATTATGAGGAACTTAGTAGAAATGCAAATATTCTAAATACACTGAATAAGAAACTCTGAGAATGAGGTTTCCACATTTGTGTTTTAACAAGCCGTCTTTGTAATTCCGTTGCATGTTAGAGTTTTGAGAATCCCTGGACCAGGGGATGCTTAGCTTGAATCAGTGAGTGATCTTAGGGAGGTAGCTTCATCCTTGGGTTTCAATTTTCTCTTTTATAATTAAGAATTACTCCATACTAAATCTAATGAGAAGAGCATCCTTTTGCTTTACTCTTCTTAGAATAAGGTACAAACATATGCCCCAGCTGGTTTCACTTGGTTTATTGGATATAACATACATCCTTTTTAAAAAAAAAAAAATAAAGATTTTAGGGCAGCCCAGGTCGCTTAGCAGTTTAGCGCCGACTTCAGCCCAAGGTGTGATCCTGGAGTCCCGGGATCAAGGCCCACGTCGGGCTCCCTGCATGGAGCCTGCTTCTCCCTCTGCCTGTGTACATTCTGCCTCTCTCTGTGACTCTCATGAATAAATAAATAAGGCTCCCTGCAGGAAGCCTGAAACGGGACTTAATCCCAGGACCCCAGGATCATGCAAAGGCAGAAGCTCAACCACTGAGCCACCCAGGAGCTCCAGCATATGTCCATGATCTTACCATTTACCTAAGAAGAATAGGAACATGTCTACGTGTTATTATATATAATGCACATTCCCTAAGATAGATAGATAGTGGTGTAATTTCTCTGGAAAGACAGCCTGGTGTCAAATCACTGGCTCTAACTATTACTGGGTGACTTTCATGAAGTTTTCAACTTCTCAATTTCCTCATCTGTAAAATTAAGATCATGCTGTAATCTCTGCCCCACAGAAGTAGAATTAGATAACATCATGTGTGAAAGAGACAATACAGGTTAGGTGCTTACAGCAGGGCCTGGCACTGATTAGTGCCTAATAAATGTTAGCAAGTTCTGGGTTTAGTGCAGGCTGGGCTCTATTGTACAGTCCAGAGTTGAAACAGATGTTATCCTGGTAGGAAGAATTAGACACCTAAATTTATAATCCCCCAATAGCAACTGGAGAAAATAAGGACATAATAATGGGACAATGGGTCTTGAAAGGACAGTTCAAGTAGAGTGAGAAGATCCATCACCTTGACTGATGGGCAGTCCACAGAATGATCTTCATATAATTGTAATTGAAAATGTCAATACTAATATCAGTTAACACTTAGTATTGATCAGGCCCTACGTCATTAGTCTTTTCAGAAACATATGAAGCAGGTATTTGTATTATCATTATTCTACAAACTAAGAAACTGGGACTTCTTGAAGCAACAAAATGTAGCTACAAAGGTGGGGGTTCTGGGTGCCTGCATGGCTCAGTGGGTTAAGCATCTGCCTATGGCTCTGGGCATGATCTCAGGGTCCTGGGATTGATCTCTGCTGCTGGCTCCCTGCTCAGTGGGAGTCTGCTTTTCCCTCTCCCTCTGTTGTTTCCCCGAGCTCATGCTCTCTCTCTCTCTCAAATAAAAAAAATAAAATCTTAAAAAAAAAGGTGGGAGTTCTGAGATCCATTTTTCTCAGGATTTACCTATTATTAAAACTTATTAACAGTAAACTTATTAAATCATTAATTATACAACAATTATGTATATATACAATTATTTATTATTTGTTAATTAAATTATTATTAATAAACTTATTAAAACATATGTAAAATTTTTCAACTCTTCCAACAATTTAATTCTTTATATTTCACAAGTTTTAAATAAGAGGTAACAATCCTAAAGAAATGAAATGATTTGCCCTAGGGCATGCCCCCCTTCCCTCCGTTATAATAGAGGATTGCAATTTAAGACTTTGGCTTTCCTTTTTTTTTTTTTTTTTAAGATTTTATTCACTTATTCATGAGAGACACACAGACAGAGGCAGAGACACAGGCAGAGGGAGGAGAAGCAGGCTCCATGCAGGGAGCCTGAGTGGGACTCGATCCAAGGACTCCAGGATCACACCCTGATCAGAGGCAGCCACTCAACCACTGAGCCACCCAAGCATCGCAAGACCTTGGCTTTTCTGGCATCTTCCTTCCATCTCTGTTTCACTGAACTAACCAAACTGCCATCTTCTTACTCATAACAAAACGTAACAAATATCAAAAGATGGTACAGAAAGAACCTGTCATTTTGAACAAAGCTCTTTATAACGTGAGGGAGTGCTTCAGAAGTGGTAACAGAGGGGCCCCTCTGATTGTGTGGTGGTGCCGAGCTGCCCCATCCAAGCGAGCCAGAGAACTCCCCTCCGCTAAGTGCCAGCATTCTTTGTCCTCCTTCTTGTACTTGGTCATTCACATTTTTTCCTTGCTAATTCCACTGCAGTTTGAACAGCTGCTCAATCTCATCCTATCTCGGTTTCTTGAGAAAATTTAAAGAATCAATTATTCATCACTGTGTAATAAATAATCAACTTACTTGACCTATAATTTTAGCTAAATAATTCCATCTGAACAGGAAATATACTTTTAAAAGATGAAATAAAAAATAAAGAGAAAAAAATCATCTTGTCAGGGCACAAAACCCACCACCACCACCACCATAACCAAAACAAACCAAAACTTTATTTGTCATGTCTTTTAGGTGAAACAAATCTTTTACCAGGCTTTCCTAAAAGCCTTTAGTGGAGAGCACATAGGGCAAAAGAATCTGTCAAGATTTATAGCTCTTAGTGATGTACTAAAATGGATTAGAAAGTAGATGCCCCCCTTTACAAGTGAAGACTAAAACTGATTGGCTCCCTTATTTTGCCCCCAGATGAGAAATAGGTAAACACTTTGTATATTTTCCCTTGGTTTTGAGACTGCTACAATGCATAGGTCAGTAAAGTCAACAACATTTAAATTGTTAAAAGATTTTTTTCTAAGTCTTCTGGGAATGGTAAAACAGGATACAGTCTTTTATTCTCATTTCCCTTCGTGAAATGTACTCTCTTCTTTTTGGAACACATGATAGTTTCTGTGCATACAAATAGGTCCTAACAATGCTTCTCTGACATTTAAGCAT
Source organism: Canis lupus baileyi (assembly GCF_048164855.1). Classification (NCBI taxonomy): domain Eukaryota; kingdom Metazoa; phylum Chordata; class Mammalia; order Carnivora; family Canidae; genus Canis; species Canis lupus. Next base: position 16,995,672 of record NC_132870.1, on the reverse strand, counting down.
TTCACCTTCTATGCAGTACAGCCTGTTTGTCCTTTTAAACTTGGCTACTGGGCCAAATGCAAAGGAACCACTGTGTGACTTTTTGCTTATCTTCTGTACCCAAGCCTACAAAGTTAGTGCTTGAGTGTGTCAGGTATCACCTAGGGACTTAAGAACGAGGCTTTTTACAGTTAACTCAATCCCATGACCTGTACTACACTGCCTTTGATTGGAAGGCAGTTTAGTTAACTACCAAGACTGCCTACTACATGAATCAGAGTCAAGTTCACCTGAGATGTGAACACACAATAATTCCTAGTTTTCTGCATAATGGCTTTGGGCATACTCCATTACATGCTGGGGTGTCTGCCAGTGGGAAACAGCAATGTTTTTCTTCTTGTTACATGCTGCTTCATTCACAGAGCTGTTTTTTTTTTTATTTTTAACGTTTTATTTGGAAATAATTTCAGAATTTTAGAAAAGTTGTATGAATAAGTATAATTCGGGGTGCCTGGGTGGCTTAGATAATTAAGCATCTGCCTTTGGCTCAAGTGTTAATCGTGGGGTCCTGGGATGGTCTCCCAGTCCTGGGATAGAGCCCCACGTCAGGCTCCTGGCTCAGTGGAGAGTCTGCTTCTTCTCCCTTTCCCTCTCCCTCTGCTCATGCTCTGTCTTTGTATCCCTCTGTCTCTAATGAATAAATATTTTTTTTTAAAAAAAGAATAAGTGTAGTTCAAATAACGTCCTGATATTCACTACACAGATTCACTTACTATCTGTTTTACCTCACTTGATTTATCATTGGCTCAATTCTCTCTCTCTCTCTCTCTCTCTCTCACTGCATATGCATACATATATTTTTTTGAATCACTTCAGGGTAGCTACATATATCTTGGTCCTTTACCCCTTAATATTTCAGTGGATAGTTCTTTTTTTTTGAAGATTAATTTATTTGGGGGGAGGGGCAAAAGGGGAGGGAGAAGGACAACCAGATTCCACACTGAGGGTAGAGCCCTACATGAGGCTTGATCCCATGACCCCGAGATCATGATCCTAGCTGAAATCAAGAGTTGGACACTCAACCAACCAAGCTACCCAGGTGCCCCAGATATTTCTTAATAGGATATTCTCTTATATAACTGCAGTTCAGTTAACAACTTTAGTAATTTAAGATTGATAGAATACCTTTGTCAAATCTATTATCCTTATAATTTCAATTTTAAGAGCTGCTCTAATACCTTTTTCCACTCTAGGTAAGGGTCCACTCTAGAAGGTGGTATTGTATTTAGCTGTCATGTCTTTGTAGTCTTTTTAAATACAGAACATATCTATACTCTGTCTTTTACACCTTGAACATTTTTGAAGACTACAATAGCCCATCTTTTTTTTCCTTAGGAAAATTTGTTCCTCATTTAACATGTATCTGATATCATTTTATGTTTAGATTTTCATTGTATATTTTTGTTCAGAATATTACATAGGTGATATTATGGCTTTCTCAGGATATCTCATCTGAATGCACACAATGTCCATATACTCCTCTTGATGTTAATTTAGATCACCCAGTCAATGTGTTATTTGGTTTCTCCACTGTATAAATATCACTTTTCCCTTGAAGCTAATAAGCAATCTATGGAGAGACACTTTAAGAGCATGCAAATGATGTGCTTTTCACCAAAACTTTTCCCTGGATACATTGTCCATTGATGATTCTTGTCTGATCCAGTCTTTAGTATGATGATTACAAATGCTGACTTTCCAACTCTATTCCCTCCTTATTTTTAATTGGCATTTAACATTTTAATATAACCTAGAGTATTTCTTTCTTTTTTTAAAAGATTTTATTTATTTATTCATGAGAGACACAGAGAAAGAGGCAGAGACACAGGCAGAGGGAGAAGCAGGCTCCCTGCCGGGAACTGGATGTGGGATTCGATCCCAGGACCCGGGGATCATGACCTGAGCTGAAAGCAGACGCTCAACCACTGAGCAGCAGAGGCATCCCTAGAGTACTTCTTTCCCTCCTATTTGTTTATCTACTTCTTATTGATATGAACTCACAAATTCCGATTTTTTAGAATGGTTTATCATGTTTGTGTACTTATTTTGTACTCAGGTTGTCCTTGATGTGACCAGTGGATACCTTCAAGCTGTCTCCTGAATCTTGTAACATGCTCCATTATTTGTTTATTTATTTTGAGCACCTCCTTACTTCTGCCCTGACAAAATGTTCTGGGCTTGTCTTGTATATTTTCTGTCCCATTTCTGGACTCAGCCATTTCTCCAAGGAGTACTGATTCCTTTTAGTGGGAAATGGTTTTAGGGACCGGGATTTGGACACTAAGTCTACCAAAAGGGCGATTTTTAAAAGACTCACAAGATGGAGGATATTGTGAAATTTCACTTCATTGAGCTGTGATATTAAATGATTTCAACTCGATTGTTCTAAATGTTCAAAAAAGACTTAAAGCTTAGATTTTAAAATACTGAGGTGGAAATAAATATTTGGCTAATTTAGAATGCTTTTTGATTATTTTGTTTAATGCTTTATAGATATCTTTTTTTAAAAAAAAGATTTTATTTATCCATTTATTCGTGAAAGACACAGAGAGAGAGAGAGAGAGAGAGAGGCAGAGACGCAGGCAGAGGGAGAAACAGGCTCCATGCAAGTTGCCCTCAATCCCCGGACCCCAGGATCACACCCTGGGCCAAAGGCAGGCGCTCAACTGCTGAGCCACTCAGGTGTCCCTCATTTAGCATTTTAAAATAAAACTTTTGTTATAAGAAAATGGATTTTTTTTGTTTAATAAGAATTTAAATTTTACTTCAGTGCTGATCTGCTTCCCCTAAACACATAATGGTTGATTGGACATATTAGATAGCTATCACAAATTATGGCATTTTCCAAAGATGGCCACAAAAATGTCATTCATTCAACTGCCCTTCTGTACTACCTACCATTCCACTCTCAAGAGATGGTATCTGAAATATCTCCTTAAATCTGGGTAGTCTTTATGGCTGCTTTGGCCGTTAGAAAGAACATGGTAAAATGATACTGTTCCAGTTCCTGGTGTAGCCCTAACCTGCCTGCCTGTTTCTGCTTTCTGCCTCTTAGAAACCATATATCATAAAGAAGATGTGGGATATATATACAATGGACTACTACTCAATCATCAAAAACAAACAAACAAAAAGAAATCTTGCCATTTGCAATGATGTGGATGGAACTAGAGGGTATTATGGTAAGTGATAGAAGTCAATCAGAGAAAGACAATTATCACAGGATCTCAGTCATATGTGGAATTTAAGAAACAAAACAGAGGATCATAGATGAAGAGAGGAAAAAATGAGATAAAGAGAGGAAAAATGAGATAAAAAATGAGATAAAATCAGAGAGGGAGACAAACCATAACAGACTCTTAATCATCGGAAACAAACTGAGGGTTGCTGAAAGGGAAGAGGGTGGGAGAATGAGGTAACTGGGTGATGGGCATTACGGAAGGCATGTGATGTAATGAGCACTGGGTGTTATATAAGACTGAAGAATCACTGAGCTCTACCTCTGAAACCAATAATACACTATGTGTTAATTAATTGAATTTAAATAAATTAAAAATAAAAAAGAAACCATATATTATGTAAGAAGTGTGACACCAAGACACCATGGTGTGGAAATCCATATCTCATGGAGTGGCCCTGAAGGATGAGAACTTATGTGGAGATAGACAAAGAGAGACAGAAAGAGAAAGAAGAGAAAGAAATAAAAAAGGGAAGGAAGGAAGAAAGGAAAGAAGGAAGGAAGCAAGTCGCTGCAAAGTACCAAAAATACGAATAAAGAAGGTATTCTGGAAGAGGATCCTCCAGCCTCAGCCACCATAACTATAGCTGAAGCCATGTGAAGCAGAGCTAAACTACCTTGCTGAGCCTTTCCCAAATTTCTGACCTACAAAATTGTGAGCAAAGCAAAAACATTGCTTTAAATGACTAAGTTTTCAGTTAACTTCTTAAACAAGAATAGATAACCAAAACAGAAATACTGATTAAATTTAAATTTATTAGAGAGCCTCCAAGCTATAAAGTTTGTTTTGCCTTTTCTCTTATGTTATGTGGCAAGGGAATGTTCTGAGTGCTGGTGATAAATGTTATGTGGCCCTTGCTATCCAGTAAGAGATACACAAAAATAATTACCTAAAATAAATGTGACAAATGCAATAATAAAGTAATAAGAGAATATAGAAGGAATAATTAGTCTTTCATCAGAAGTTAGGCACTATAATGGCAAGAATTTTTATCTGCTTGGCTCAGACCAAATATAAAGGTGTCTAGTGCATAACAGATTCTCAAAAAATATTTGTTGAATAAACAAATGGGTGAACTCATGAAGGAAGTGATGGGCATATGAATGGTCAGGTTTGGAAATGACTCCTGAAAGAACTGAGAAAAGAGATAATATTTTAGCCATATCCTGAAGGATGCCTAAAATTTTGTTAAGAGGTGTAGTAAAAGATAGTAGATAGGATATAGGTGGTAACTGGAATAGGCTATCATGTACCATCGTGTGCCACTGTGTGGCTGGCAACTTAGTCTGTGGGAGCAGTGATAACGGTCTAGTATGCATAGTCACACCCTAATTTGAAGAATCTTAGCATCCCACCCCAAATTATACCAAGAGATTGGTCTAATCTTAAGGAATATTGGGGATTTCAGTGGGATTAATTCCCAGATTGAGGTAATTCTCTAACACATCAGGAATCCCATATGTTTCTCAGACCCAAGACTTCTAGATGCAGAATTGGTTCTTTTAAGCAACTGACTACATTTCACTTGAAGTATAAGGTCCTTGGACTTGTTTTTTGATCAGCATAGTCTATAGGTTGGGGATAAGTAGAAACTTAAACTTGCTGATCAACTTCCACTGAGAGATAAGGTAATGTAATACTTACATTTCATTTTGTATTTGAGAAGGCCAAGAAGCTTTAATGACTAGAAATTCTTAGTTGGCATTAATTGGCTATAATTTTCAGAAACTGGAACTCTCCTAAATGTCCTCTGCATTAATTCATTACTTATTTATATTTGCTTACTTATTCACATATTTCAGTATCTGAAAACATGGCGAAGTATTATCAATTCTTTAAGGCTTCAATCTCTATAATCTCAATAATAAATAAAGTAGGAAATGAAGTAGGCCATTAAAAATCTCTTGCTCTTTTTTTTTTTTATGAGAGTGAGAAGGGGTGAGGGGGAGGGGCAGAAGGAGACACAGAGAGAGAATTGCAAGCAGGCTCCACACCCAGCACAGAGCCCCACACCGGGCACAATCTCATGACCCTAAAATCATGATCTGAGCCAGAATCAATAGTTGGACACCTAACTGACTGAGCCACCCAGGTGTCCCAAAGACCTCTTGATCTTTTAATGGATCATAGACAAGTTATGACAATCCATCTGGAAATAGTGAAAGGATTGTCTACTGCTGCTATTTTATAGGAAGTAATTAAGGACAAAAAGAGATATACGAGTCCAGAAGCACCAATATTTCCAAATAAAACTCAAGCACAATGTTGGCCAGTTAATACCAAATGTTGAAAGAAAGTTAATAAAATTTTAATAGGGATTTATTATAAATTTTTGATTGAAGCTTCACTGTTGAAAGAGAATGATCTTCCTATTTAAAAAAAATTCTGGCAAGCTATCTTTGCTATGAATTGTCTCTTTCTGACAATAGTCATATTCTCTCTGCCACCTTACTTAAAAGTACTAATGACCTAGATACCACTGAATTGTAGTTTTTTTTTTTACAGGCCAAGATTTAGTGAAAATTGATGGTATTTAACCTCTAATATTGAAAAAATACTCTGAAATATTATTTCTCAAATGTCCTTCAAGCCAGACTGGAAAGGCAATATGCACATGATGTCATATCACAACAGATAATCACTAACATTAAATTTTATATCACTCCTATGAATGGCTATTATAGTCAGCAGGTGACTTTGTTCAATTCTTAAGCAGGTCTAGACCGTAGAACCAACTGTCTTATGACTCTGATAGCTGTTGAGGGTGGTTACTCATTCATTGATTTCTGGTATAAGTCCCACTACTGTTAGGCAACAGGTGTTGGTTCTCTAATCTCTGCACAAAAGTAAACATTCTTATTTGGTTTTATCACAGCCAGTGGGTTCCTTGGTTGGGTAAAACTTTATAATATTCATGATACTAATTGAAAGGCATTAGAGCATTTCTGGACATATTTTTTCCAATATAAATAGCTAACACTTCTTGGGTGCATGCAGTATGTCATGGTGCTAGGAATTTATAAGTGGTATCTGATTTAATTTTATAGCAATCTATAAACATTATTATCTCTGTTTTACAGAAGAGAAACTGAGGCACAGTCACACAACTATTAACCAGATGAGCAGAATTTCAAAGTCAGGTTTGACTACAGATTACCTATTCTTTTAGCTTTTGGTTCTCTAATCTCTGCACAAAAGTAAACATTCTTATTTGGTTTTATCACAGCCAGTGGGTTCCTTGGTTGGGTAAAACTTTATAATATTCATGATACTAATTGAAAGGCATTAGAGCATTTGCTGACATCAACCAGTGGACAAACATCAGTGTGGTATTTTTTATGACATTAGAACTACTTCTTGTTGGACATTGCATCTTAGTGATACAATTAATGTAGGTTGAATGGATAGGAGAAAAAATGAGAATTCCTAGTCACTATTTGAATCTTATAATTATAAACAAGCTAACCTTGATAGACCTGCAAACACATATTGGGATCACCTATTCTAATCACATTGATATAAAATACGAAAAAAAATTCTGTCACATTCACACCAACTATTTCAAATAATGAATTCCAAAAATATTTACCAAGAGTAGGTAAGAACTAATGCATCAGAATTTTGCCTTTAAATTAACAATATTAGTATGAAGAAGTTGGTGGACTTGAAAAAGAACATGCTACAAAAAAGAAAAACAGCAGTCTAATTCAAATATCTGAAAAAGATTATCTGGTAATGGACAATTTCAAATGAAATAATCTTGACATAAAGGCTAACTGTAAAGAAATTTAGGAAGCTGGTTGTAAAATTAAAAGCATTATAAACATGAATTAAATATTTTCTAACGCCAGATACATAAGGATAAGTCCATATATGATCTGATTTATTGTAAAAGCTTACAGTATGACACCAATAAAACCATTCTATATCAAAAGGGACAAACCCTAGTACTTTCCCCATATGGCATGTGTTACAGGCAGTTTCATGCACCTGTTGTGGGTGTGTTTTCAGCACTAGAAAATTAATGTATTGAAAAGTCATTTTAGATACAAATTATCCAGAATTTAAAGCCTTTTTGAATACACATATCTGGTATAAATCAAGATAACTTAAACCAAAACAAGAGTGCTAAACAAAAGGCAAAAAAGGTTATAACTTTTGAAAGAATCAAAGGAACAGGTCTATTAGCATCATATAGAAATTTATGATTTTATGTATGCAAATCTCAGACATTAAAAGATGATGAAAAGTTTTGGCAATACCCAATATCTTCCTGGGAAAAATAAATGCATGGCTTTAGATGAAAATTTGTAACAATAAGCCTTGCAATGCATGTAGAAAAGTAATATCTTTTTATATGTAAAACAGTAATATACCATGTCTTCATTAAACTAAGCACACTATTATATAAATTAAAAATAGAAACCTATGCGGAAATAGTTAAAATGCTAAAAAAATATCTAAGATCTGCCAACAATGAACAGTACTACTCCGCAATAAATAAATTCTACCCCTTTCTGACATGACCTGGACAAGAAATTCAACTTCTCCAATGTTCCTTTCAGCCATAAGAAGGTGGAGTAAAATTGCTTTCTTCTCTATGGGAGATGTTAAAAAGAATTTCTTACCATTCTTCTAAAATGCTATGGTGAATATTGCTGTTCTTAACGGAATTTGAATATTGATTAATTTTATAAATATAAATAATAGAACTTTTCTATTATTTCTCTAGGTCTGGATTTGAAGAATCTCCCTGAAATTGGGAAAGGACAGATCCAATGCTGACTTTCCAGCTATGGAAGATTTATTTGAAAGGTTAACCCTCCTCTCCGGAAGAAAACTATTGTCATTTTTTTTCTTCCAGTCTTTTGCTCTTTGGGGACCATTTCTCTTTTAATTTATTGCTCTGTGTTCTAAAAAGTGGAGAGAGATTACAAACCACGTTTAGAAAGTGTATTAAATATAACTTATGGTAAATTAGTAATACCTCTTGAAAAACCCTGCTATGATCTCTCCCATGGTGCTTCCTTTGGGGGAAGATAACTCAATTGTGTTGATTTAAAGGTTCTGTCCAGTTCTTTTAAACATTCCTTTGATGTTGTATTGCTCTGCTTGTAATCGACTGTTATTGCCCTATATTAAGTTTGCAGAGTGAAGGTAAATCTTTTGTGATGTGATTGTGCCACCGCAAACTCAATATTGTTCAGGGGGCCTTTATAACTCTCAGCTACATGGTAGCAGGGCAGCACACATTTTCATTTTTACCTTTTTAGACTTTTATTCTTTGTGCTGAAGCTGAAACTATGTGTGCTTACGTACACGCTGTAGTGCTTGCTCTGTGAAGCGGTAACTCATAAGCAAGGAGAACATTGTCAGGTGGGTTTTTTTTTCTTTTTCTGAAATTGTCAATTTTATTGTTGATCTTTTTCATTATGTTCCATTAGGTACTCTACTGTGTTATTGAAAAAGCACCACTATTGGGAAAAGCTCCGTTCAAATATCTATCCAAGTTTCTTGAATAGTTTGAAATGTTTTCTAAGGGTACGTAATCGTCCTATTAAAGGAGATTCTCCGGAGGAGCCCAATCCTACCTTGAAATGGATAAATGTGATTTCCCCTGGTGGCAGATCACATGTAGAAGAACTATGTGATCAGAGGTATTAACACAGATAATTCAATATTCACATTGGCCTGTTTCATTGAAAGTAGAAACTTCATATAGTGGCTTGTGTTATTATTTGCTTTTTTTGGTTAAGTTTCTTGCAAAAAATAGATCCAATATTTTTCACTGGTTCAGCATTGAGCTCAGTTTAAAACTGTTTGTAAAGCAAGACAGCACTAAGACTATTTTTTAGGCATTGATTTTACTAATTGATATGTGCCCTGTTATCATTATCCTTTTTCCTGTCTTGTTAAAAGATATGATCACAGTTTTCGAGAAATAATTAGTGATTTTGAAAAAATAAAAAAATATCCACAAATGTAAGAGAATATTTTGTACATTATAATAGACTGGATTTTAAATAACTATACGTATTGAGTGTATTATTCGCTAAGGTAGCTCTGACTCCTGTCAACATTTCCTCTACTACAAATATTTTTCATTATCATTTCCTTGCTAGTAAAGAGAAATGACAGCAGTAGTCTTCAGTCTCGGAGATGGATAAAGGCTGGTTGCACTGGTAAATGTCTATAGCCTTGACATTTTCTAATGGTCTTCTTTCTGTTTTCCCCTTCTTGTCACTTGTCTTCACTGTAGGCCTCTTGCAAGTCAGTCTTAAGAACTCTACAGTTCTTTATGAAGAGCATTAAGAACACACAATTCGTAGGAAGAAAATTTCTGAGGCAATGCTTAATATGCATATTAAAAGATGAATATATTATTCAGTGAGAATGAGGTTCACAATTGAAACCAGAATTGCTTGGATGGAACCTTAGAAAGCATCTCCTAGAGCCTGCAAATAGTTGACCACTGGTGCATATGTGGGCCAGAGTTTTCTTTAATTTACACATGGCTTTAGTTTTGTTTTTATTCATTTTTTAAAATTAGGTGCTAATATTCTAAAATAGGAATTTTACCTTATAATATGGATTTTCACCTTCTTTTGAACAACTGGAAGCTCTGATAGCACTGGGCCAACAGTCTCACCAGGAATGTCGCCTGAGGTGGCTGGTGTATCATTCTTTTGCTGGCTGAAGTCCTCACATGGGCTGCTTCATTTGCAATACTGCTGGCCCCTATATGCACCTGAGTTTGTGGTATCTGTTTCTAGTCTAATTGCAGCAAGTTCTTCAGCCTCTTCACTTTACTCACTCTGGCCCCTCATGTCACCACACCCCTCACTCCACTTCCATCTGTTAGGAATGGTTACACCTCAGAGAGCATTTCCTTCCCATGGTTCTCTTCAGTCACTCCTTATCACCTCCTACAGGTCTCTCTGGCTTTAATTCTTTCTCTGCCCTTTGTTAATTGTACACACAACACAATTGAGCTATATTGATTGTATTTTCCCTTTGCCTCCCAATAATTGTGAACATTTGAAAGTCAGGGACCATCTTTGCACCCCACAGAGTGACTTCCTACACAATGCCTTGTACCTAGTGTGCTCTTCACAGGTATATAGTGATGCAGATCAGATATGTCAAGATTTCATATGTATTCTTTTTATCTGTTAAATCATTGAAATTTAAGAAATTAAAATTTCCTATCCAAGTGGTCAAGGAAATAAAAGTGGGAGGAACAAAAAGCAAAATTTTCTTAAAGGGTAACCAAGAGTGGATTATAACTATCATTCACCTCAGTAGTAAGCATGAGCTGTTCAATTACAGCTCAAACCTCTTGAGATGGTATCACTGGGACAGAATTTAGCTCAATCCCACCCCCTACCTATACATTATCTGTTAGCACATTAGCATCGGTTCCCTCCTTCTATGTTCTCCTTTGGTGGCGGTGGCAGGACACTTGGGAACTACATTCCCAGAATCTCTGACACCACTTTCTGGGTTAGGTTCTGCTAGGAGATGTGTTCATATGGAATCTGCAAGGTGGCAGAGAAGTGGAAACCATGTTTTCTTTTCTCTGGCAGCAGCAGGCAGACTTATGGGCTTTTGTAGAGGTGAGATTTTGCAGCAGTCTCCTCTGAGCCTTTTTTCTAAGAATGACCTGTTTCCTGATTGAAACACCTAGAGCTGTTTCTGATTTCCAAACTATTTTCCTGACGAAACTCCTACTGACGCATTCTGAGAAGGAAATAGGCAGCAGGGTACCATTTAGTACATTTATTTCTGATTTTGACATGATCAAGTGTTTAAAATCAGAGCTTCACAATCTAGAAAATAATATAAATCAGTATCTCCAAAATAGAAGTAGATCCTCCCCATAAAAAGGGGAGAAAGGTGAAAATATCACAAGTTGCCATTAGATCACTTATAAGAAGAATATATTTTCTTTTTATGCAAGAGATTATTTGCAAGATAAATGTTCTGAAAAGATAACCTAGGCCATGTTGAACTGACAAAAATACTCCTGATAAAAATATTTGAAAGGTACAATGAAAAACCATAAATATTTTTACCCTCAACTTAAATACAATGGTTAGCAGAGTGTTTTGTATACCATAGATACTTAGTAAATGTTTATTGATTTAACTATAAAGAAGAAAGTAAAAGTACCTTGCTTCTTTTCAGTGAAATCTGGTGTGTGAGAGCAATATTCTTAGTGTGAAATAATTTAAAAATGTTTATTATTTGTCTTTGTGGAGCATAATCAATGTTCTGAGCACTCTAACATATCTAGAAATGGCTTAGGTTCCTGTTTATTAGGTAAGAAAATGGTATATTATGATTTCCTCTTGCTTTAGATTAGCTAAAATTTCAGTAAAATTGCTGTTGCAAACTTATTTTAATTAGCTTGAAACACAAATAACTTTACTATGGCTTAGTCAGAGTCTTGTGGTATGGAAGGCTAGTCTATTGAGGTCCACTACGGTGAGTTAGAGGGTTAGTAATACCCTCTAAATGAGCCCACCCCTCAAAATCACCCCCAGTCTACAAGACAGAGCTATCTTGATTGTAATTCAAAGTAACTCTTCTTTGAAAAGATGGTTAGTTACAGTGGATTGCATGCTTTTTCTCTGGTATATTTCTAATTGTGCTTGGTTCTTGTTGCCTGCTAGATTTCTTGCATCAGACACGTTGACTCTTCTCACAGGTGAATGGATGCAAGTTGACTTTGTGCAAGCTAAAGATTTTCTGTGAGATGCTGCTTTGTCCTGGTTAATATGAACTGTTAGCCATTTCACCTTGCTTTTTACACAAGGTTTTTTTCAAGGTCACCTAAAAAAGTTGAGAAAACAGTTTCTTTCTTATATAGGATAGTAAAGATGAGCGTTGTTTCAAAAAAAGAACAAACCAGAATACACAATAAATATATTTGGATGTATGGTGAAAGTAATCCATAATTTGAAGTATTTTATATGTATTTATGACAATTAGGTTCATTTTTTAGAACAAAGTGGCACTAGACATAAAGTCTTTCTTTCCTCATCATTCCTATGGCAACACGTTGGGAAATGAATATGTAGAACTAAAAGCCATGAAGCAAAATCCTGATTTACTTCAATCCAGCTAATAAATTTGGAAAATGCAATGGACTAAAAAACCTTATAAAACTTAAATTGTTGCAACTAGATTTTCTTTCAATTTTCACAGAACAGCAGAGTATTATTACATAATAGAATTTTATGTTAAGAGAAATATGCAGACTGTCTCTAGTGATCAGTCTTGATTCATAGTCTTGTGGCTTTTGCACATAAGCCACTGTAATCATTTAAACATCCAGAGAATCAAAGTCCTAAAATTGGATTCTAATTTGTTAAAAATAAAATCTTCTTCTTACTAAGAGTATTTACTAATATATTTCCTAATATGTAAAAATTATATATAGTTTAATTTATAACATGTATATACTAATATAAATACTTCGACAAAGTAAAAGCAGAAACTATTTATTATAATTAAATGTATTTTTTAAAAATATAAGAGTATTTATTAGTCGCAAATCCCAAATAATTAGAAGTGTGTAAAACACAATCCCTTTTTTAAATCCCTTAGACTATAAATGTCAATAATTTGACATATATTTTCTCCCATGTGTTTATAAGTATACATATAGATAGATTTTTTAAAGTTCTGAGTGGAATAATTATATTATTATTATTATTATTATTATTATTATTAATTATACTGTTCTATAACCTGCTTTTTTTCCCTCAGTAATATACTATGGGCATATTTCTATGTAAATATATAAGGACTATAAAATTTTTATTTTATTATTTTTTTAAGTTGTCTGTATGCCCAACTTGGAGCTTGAATTCATTACCCTAAGATTAAGCGTGGTGTGCTCTACTGACTGAGCTAGCCAGAAACCCTGGAACTGTGAAATAATTTTACAAATAAAATAATTAAGAAGTTAAAAGAATTGCGTACAATTATATATTGTATTTCATAAACTTGATGAGCTTTATGTATTGTATTTCACAAACTTGATGAGCCTTAAATTATTTTTACCTTATTGGTAATTTGGATGCTTTATTAATAAATTGTTGAAAACAGGGATGCCTGGATGGCTCAGTGGTTGAGCATCTGTCTTTGGCTCAGGGCGTGATCCTGGGGTCCTGAGATTGAGTCCTACATTGGGGTCCCTGCAGGGAGTCTGCTTCTTCCTCTGCCTATGTCTCTGCCTCTCTCTGTGTCTCTCATGAATAAATAAATAAAATATTTTTAAAAATTGTTGAAAACATTTTCTTAAGAGTATTTTCATGATAATGAAAGTGGGTTAAAAAATTTTCTTATTTTTTGCTTACTTAAAAAATTCAATATCAATTGAGTAATTAAAGTAATTATTTGTAGAAGTATCTTGTTATTCAACAAATGTAAGTTTAATGTAATTTTTAATTATGTTTTATGATAATCCATAGAAAAATCATTCATAAGGTTGCATAATGTAAAAGTGAGTCAAAAGTCCATTCATCTTAATGCCTAAGCAAAAAACAGGATTGAACTATTAGTTATATGTAGGGAAAAAGGAACTAATATTTTAGGAATATACTCGCTAGGAGAGTTGTGCAAGAATAGGAGTAATGTTATATGAAATATAGAACCATCTGGATGTTTGGTAATTAGATGGCTTATGACTTCTTTTTCTCTTAATGTTTCTTTATGAGAGAAAATAGAAGTGAGGACAGATCTCAAGATTATTATGGTATTGGATTCTGTTGGATTAAAACATCTCCTGTATTTCTGATCTGCCTAACTGAAAATTTAATTGCTTGGGAGAGAGGAGTTGAGGAATTACCAGTGTGATCCAGAATCACGTTGCTAAACTCAATGGTCAATACTTATTCCTAATTTTGCTTGACCTGTATCATGGTTTGAAACAGCTGTATTTTTTTTTAACATTAGTGACTTATTTTTTTTTGTTTTGTTTTCCCCAGGTTTATTGAGATATAATTGACATATAACATTGTACAAGCTTAAGATGTATTGATTTGATACACTTACATATTGCAAAATGATTACCACCAAAATTTAGCAAATAACCCCCCTCATGACACATAATTACCATTTCTTTTTATAGCAAAAATATTTATGATCTGCTCTTTCGGCAACTTTCAAGTATATAATACAATATTATTAACTACAATCACTATGCTGTACATTAGATCACCAGACTTATTAATCTTATAACTTGAAGTTTCTACTCTTTGACCAACATCTCCCATTTCCCCTTACTTTCAAGCACCTCATAACCACTAGGCTTGTCTCTTGAGACAGATGTGTCTTATTTTTAAATTTTTAAATATGTAAATCAATACTACTGTTCTCACTATTTTGTTGTTGTTTGGAAAATATAACTCATTTAAAAAATATTTGAGAGAGAAAGAGCAAGAGAGCACAAGCAGTGGGAGGGGCAGAGGGAGAGGGAGAGGAAAGAGAAACTCAAGCATATAATACAATATTGTAGGTATTGTAATACACTAAGCAGGGCTCAATTGCATGACCATGAGATTATGACCTGAGCTGAAATCAAGAGTCAGATGCTTAATCCACTGAGTCACCCCACCCCAAATATAACTCATTTTCTGTTAAAATAATGATATATGTTAACATATAAGGAGTTTATTGTTATGTTTAAATGAATGAAATGAATGAATACTTTAAATGTTTCTCAGTTTTAATTTCTAGTATCATAAATATGGATAGATATAGCTCATATAGTCAAAAGATCTTTGGGATCATCAATGCTTTTTAAGTATAAAGAGGTCCTAAGACCAAAAATATTGTGGAATGCTGGACTAAATTAAAGGAGAAAATAGATTAAAATAACAGAAAGATAAAACAATAACTTTACCATTAAACCTGCAGGGAAACCCCAAGAATAATAAAGATCAAAACACTTTTACTTCAAAGGCATAGTTTTTGACATGCCATTCAAAGTTAAGGGTTTTGATTTAATATGTAAATTAAACTGTTAAAAAGATAACTTCAAACAGAAAATGTAAATTAAATGTGGGGAAACCAATTAAAATACGGTTAAAATAAAAAAGAGAGCCAGCCTTGAAAATTCCCTGAGCAGACAAAACTAGTTTAGTCATAGAAACAAAGCTTAATTTAGTTTATTTTGCAAGGCTAACTTTGATGTGGGTCATTTCTTGCTTATGCTTCTGAAAATCATAAACATAACGGTTTTCTAAGGTTGATATGAAGCAACCACTGAGCATTCCCTATCATTTAGGAAATTCTGTCAATAGCTGTGAAGCATGAGCAGTTGCTGCTTTTTCACTGTAAGCTGCTTTATAACCAATATACCTGAGTCTCATTCCATGCTTTGGCTTGAGTACTACCACTTTGTAAACTGCCTCTTCAGTGTGTGCATAATCAATTTCTACTAATTACTACTTTGGTGATTCACTGGTTTTACGTCTGTTATTTCTGAATTTTTGACAGTAGTATACTCTTTTTAAATAGTGTTCTACTCTACCCGTGTTTTAAAAATCTCCTGAGACAATTATAGAAAACTTATATTTGTCTTTAGACTTAATTATAATTATTATTAATACATTTTGTTTATTTACTTATTTATTTGAGAGACAGAGATAGCATGAGCAGGGGGAGGGGCAGAGGGCGAAGCAGACTCTACTGATCAGGGAGCCCTGAGATCATGACCTGAGCTGAAGGCAGACACTTAACCACCTGAGCCACCCAGGCACACCTATATTTTATTGAGAGAGAGAGTTTGCATGAGCAGGAGGAGGGGCAGAAGTAGAGGCTGAGTCTGGAGGCTGACACGGGGCTTGATCTCAAAACCTTGAGATCATGACCTGAGCAGAAATCAGGAGTCCAACACTCAACTGACTGAGCCACCCAGGCACCCCAGGGGTTAATTATAATTAAATCCTTCAAAAGATAAACATGAAACAGAAATCAAAGCCTAATAACTCAGAAACAAAAAGCAAGCAAAAATAAAAAAAGATTAGAGATGGCCGTATTCTTTTTTTAAAGTTTTATTTATTTATTTATTTATTTATTTATTTATTTATTTATTTTAGAGAGTGTGTGTGTGTGCAGCAGGGAGGGGCAGAGGAAGAGGGGGAGAGAGTCCCAAGTAGACTCTGTGCTGAGCCTGGAGTTAGAGGTGGGGCTCAATCCCACCACCCTGAGATGATAACTTGAGTAGAAGTAGATGATAGATGATAGATTGAGTAGAAATCTAGAGTTGAATGCTTAACTGATGAAGCCACCCAGACAGCCCTGGTTGCATTCTTTAAAAAGGTCTTATGATGAAAATAAATCTCAAAATATAAATAAAGGTCAAGTTAACTATGTTTCTAAGTGAAAATAAATGAGGAAAAGAAATCAGACAGATGGCTAGTTTCATTAGAAGGAACAAAATATCTGAATTTAGAGAAGCTGAATTAATGCATTGCAAATTAATGCCATATATAATAATTTCTACTATGTATGAGACCCTGTGTTACTATCTTCAAGGAAGTCTTAAATGAATTATAAAGTACTGTGTTCAAGATATTTACCCAAAGTGATTTCAACGGTAAAATTAAGTGTAATTTTTTAAATGATACAATTTGTCATAGGATATAAAATAATGAGAGAAATTTTAAATTCTTATGAAGTTTTTAATTACATTGATAACTATATATGTTTCAAATATAGACAAACATAAGCCTTGGCAGCAATATCTATTAACATAGCCTATTCAATTCATCTCAATTCAGATTATTCATTTGTTTTTATAGTTATTTAATCATATAGTTATATAAGGAATATCTGCTGAATACCTACTATGTCAGGTAACTTGCAGGTGCTGAGAAGAAAGGGATGAACAAACTAGACCTAACTGCCCTCATGGAACTTAGAGTCTATGGTAGAGAAAAGATAATAATCAATTATCAGGGATAAATAGATACATTTTGTCACTGAGCTTTGAATGAACAGATTAGATGCTATTGTTACTGGAATTGATTTCTCTGGCCCAAGACTACAAGAGACCAGATCCAATAGTGAAAGGCATAGGCAAGGCTTTATTGGGGCTAGAGCTCCAGCTTAGGTTCCCACTCCGACCAGTATGCTAATATGGGAAAGGGGATATAAGTGCCTCATTCTGATTGATTGGAAGGGCCTTGTCCTTATTGGTTGATATTCAGGCAATTCAGGCAGCGCACAGGTGCTTTTTGGAGACCTAGAATCTTCTGTCTTCAGTCTGGCTTGTATATGGGGCCTTGTATATGCAGCCAGGCTGCATTCTGGTTGTGCCCTGTAGGAAAAGGGTTTAACAATAACAGCCAACAAAAAGCTCCCCAGATATGTAATGTTTTTCACTTGGGGCTAGTTCCCATGGCCCCTAACTGTGCTAGTATGAAGTTGATCACTTATAGTTGGGATTCTAAGAAGGATTCTGTGAGAATGTGCTATTTGAGCAAATCTTTGAAGGGAGTGTAGAAGAGGGGAAAAGGAGAACATCGTGGATGATAGAGAAAATGAGGAACTGAGAGCCCCAGGGATTGAATTTAACTGACCTATTGGCAAGGATTAGAGTGAAGGAGATCATAGGAGATAGCAAAGTTCAGTGACTGGGGGGAGTGCGCAGAAGATGGACTAGCTGAAGGGTGGGAGCCTGAGAACTGCTGGCCTTTGTCTTGGGTTTTATTTTGTTCTTAAAAAGAAAGCAGAGGAGGAATGGTCCAAAAGTTTTCTCAGAGGAGGAAGGGATATCAGTCCTAATTCTCAAGTATAAGAGGTGTGAAAGATTAAAAAGCCACAACTTGTTGTGGTGGCCAGGAGAATGTGCCTTGCAGACCTCGGACTCCAAGGAAATTAATTTACCAAAGGCCCCAGCTGCTGCTCTGGCACCATGGCCATGCTTCCCACATGCTACCCCCAGCGCTTCCCGAGTGAGGCAGGAATACTAAGGCAACACTGCTCTTGGGAGACGTGAGTCCACTTTGATGGCTGCTTTTGCCTCAAGGACTCCTGGATGGTGCTCACCCATCCTTAGACTGCACAAGAACAGTCTAGAATGCTTCCCTCATGCCCCCCTTCATTCGTGTCAGACCTGCATCGCAGTCCTGTGACTCTCCTAGCCTTTTCTGGCTCCTTCCTCATTTTCTCTTACCCAGGTATTATCCCTAAGAAAGTCTTCTTTCCTTTAATCCCATTGTAGGTCTACTTCTCAGAAGAAGACAGATAAGAACAGACTCCAGGACTTCATTACCAGACTTCAGTTCAGGCAAATATCTGCAGAGCCTGCACAGGGATGAAGGCCAAAGAGGGTTTGCTAATGATGGTGGTCCAAAAGTCCTTAATGGCAGAGAGGATGGAGTTGAAAAAGACACATTTTTAAAAAATGGTATCTTTTGCATCATTTTAAAAGAGGTTGTTGCTTACCTAGCGACAATTATTAAGACTATAAAGAAAAGATGTTTTAAGAAAAGGTATTGTGAAACATGCCTAAAAGGTATGAAAAGTGTGTCACTTCTTTTTATAGTCCCCTCATTGACAAGTGGGGGAAATTCTTTCATTCTTCACCAGTCAGCATCCCTAAATTCATTCTTCCTTTCTTTTCAGGTATGGCAGAGAGAAATCTCACACCCTACTCCCACCCCGTGCTGCTGTTTGGGGGTTTTGCTGTCAGATCTCAAGTCCATTAGTGTGTGGTCTGATGCCCAGGACTGGGATGAGGCATACCTGGAGGGCTAAGCTTAAGGGGGCAGGCTCAGAGCAGACACCCCTCACCCCCAAACCTGCAGGGGCTTAAGAGTGAGTTTCTTCTCATTAGTGTCAACCTGGCCCTAGCACTGTGCAGGCTATCCAAGGATTCAGAGGGGGTAGAGAAGTTACTTGTAGGAGATTTTAGCCCAAAGAATTAAGGCAATCCAAGGCTTTTACTTCTCTGTTCAGGCCTCAGGAGACAGACACTCAGGGCCTGAATCATGCCTGGAGCTACTTATTCTTCTCTTCTACCATCAATAATTTTATACAAATTAATTTCTGTGTGAAAAGGCTCAAGGGTATTTTGTCCCAGCACAGTAGGGAAATTGGAGATAATTCTTTATACATAAGCCTTAGTACTTCCCCCCCCAATGATTAGTAAAGCTACTTTCTTTCTTTCTTTCTTTCTTTCTTTTTTTTTTTTTAAGATTTTATTTATTTACTCATGAGAGATACACACACACACACACAGATAGGGGCAGAGACACGGTCAGAGGGAGAAGCAGACTCCATGCAGGGAGCCTGATGTGGGACTGGATCCCGGGACTTCAGGATCATGCCCTGGTTCGAAGGCAGGCGCCAAACCGCTGAGCCACCCAGGGATCCCTAAAGCTACTTTCTTAATCTCATACCACCAGCTTTCTTGAGTTGTTAGCCTTTCAGTTCTCCAGTGCAATAGGTTTGGAGATGATTGTTCACAATTTTTGAGGATTGGTCTGTTAGGTAATATAAATAAAAGCAGTGTGTGTTGATTTGGAATCATTTGGAAAGTTCCAATGTCAATATTTGACAGAAAAGACAGCTGAGAAGGCATGTTGGGTAGTAAGGAGAAAGTTAATAAAGGTAATGAGATCAGAGTGAGAACAATAATGAAAATCCAACTAGGCATGAGTATTTTTTTTAACAAGATCAAAAATTTCTAATTCACTTTCAGATTTGTAGAGACTGATATGTTGTAGTTGTCTGTGGCTTTTAGAATTGGCAACAACAGTTGTGATGAATCAGAATAATAGTTCAGCCAAATTTGATCAGCACTTTCGGAGAACCAGGTTCAGCAACCTAAGACTTCTTAAGAACCTTCCTAGATGCCTACATTTTACAAATCAGTAAAGAGTTTTCAATTTATTATTTATTTATTTATTTATTTATTTATTTATTTATTTTTAATTTTTTTTTAATTTTTATTTATTTATGATAGTCACAGAGAGAAAGAGAGAGGCAGAGACACAGACAGAGGGAGAAGCAGGCTCCATGCATTGGGAGCCCGATGTGGGATTCGATCCCGGGTCTCCAGGATCGTGCCCTGGGCCAAAGGCAGGCGCCAAACCACTGCGCCACCCAGGGATCCCGAGTTTTCAATTTAAAAAAAGGAAGTGGAGAAGAAGATGGACATGGTTTTGCTGAGTATTTTCTTTTAAGTAAGGAAACATTTTTTTTTAAAGATTTTATTTATTCATTCATTCATTCGAGACAGAGAGAGAGAGAGGCAGAGACACAGGCAGAGAGAGAAGCAGGCTCCACACAGGGAGCACGATGCGGGATTCGATCCCGGGACTTCAGGATCATGCCCTGGGCCAAAGGCAGCACTAAACTGCTGAGCCACCCAGGCTCCCCAGGAAACATTTTAAAACTCAGCTACCATCTATTATCATAGTGGTTTAACTCTCCTGGAGTAGGAATGGCAAAATCCCAGAGGAAAGCTGGGTCTTTCCATAAGAAGGGAAGGCTGGCATTTTACAAACATTTCTCTCTCTTTCTCTCACTCACTCACACACTCTTTAGTTTGTACTTAATATTATTTTCTCTTTTCAATATTGACTCTTTTTCATAGATTAGCCCTAGTCCACAGATAAACAGTTGAGAACTACAGATTTTCGACTCTACTTTTAAAAAAGCAAGAAGTTTAAGATATTCTAGAAAGATAGAGATCTATTTCACTTTTTAAAATCTATGATGGTATTTTTAAAAAGTGTAATACTATTCTTTTTTTTTAAAGATTTTATTTATTTAAGGGAGAGAGAGAGAGAGAGAGATCACAAGCAGGGGGAGGGGCAGAGGAGCAAGCAGACTCCTTGCTGAGTGCAGAGCCTGATGGGGAGAGGCTCCATCCCAGGACCCTGAGATCATGTCCTAAGCTATAGGCTGATGCTTAACTGACTGAACTACCCAGGAACTCCCCAAAATGTAATACTATTCTGACTACAGAGATTTTTTAAATTCATGTCAAATACTGCCTGCCTTGGTACATACTAAATTATTTTACTTTTATAATCTCTCATAGTAAAAGACTAAAACTTTCCTAAGCTTTTATTGTCAGAGGCCATTTAACTTAAATTCCTATATTCCTTGAATAATTATTTATAAAATTTTCAAATCTTTATGTTGAGAGAAATGGAGGCGGGACGCTTGGTGATCTTCTTGTCCTACAAAGTTTAATGTCCCATCTAGTGCAACATCAGACAAGAGATTTCCATGACCATTTTTTTTTTGTGGGGTTCAGATGTCAAGAATATGACCCATGAGGTGAACTGCAAGATTAAGCAGAGGAGCATCAACAGCCATCATTCGAACCAAGTCATTTATAGTTCTCCTCTACAACACACCTGCTACTCCAGATGAACTTCTGCTGCTCCGTGAAGTACCCTAATTTGCATGGACTTTCAGTGACCTATCTGTAAGCACACAGCAAGCACACACCTGCCTGAAAGGCTGGGCCCTCTTTTTAACTCACCACAGGGAAGTATAATAAAGCAAGACACCATAGATTAAAAATTATAGACATTAAAGAGGAAATAGGAGTAGCAAATGATGAGATTAAGTAATAATAGTGTGATAGAGAAAGGATAAGACAGAACCAAAGTTCAAATAAATTGATTTATATCCAGGAAATTCTCTGTGGGCTCTGACAGTTTCTTTCATGAAGCTGAAATGCAGCAAGGTAAAATTCTTTCATTTTCAGGTCTTGCAAAATGATGAACTCAGTTTGTTGGAGAAAACTTGAGGGAATGGAGCTTGAGCCTCTGAATGCACAGTTGGCTAATAGGGTTATGATAGAACTAAGGTCCACAGAGAGACAATGGGTGCAGGCAGCTCCCAGAGCTTCTGGTAATCCACAAGGACACCCCTCCTTACCGTGTATGGTGTCTTCAAGTCTTGGTTGAGAAATACTAAGGTGGTAGGTGCATCTTTTCAGTGCATTTTTGTACAGGCAGTTTTAGGAAGTAATTTCTATTTCCTTGAAACAAGATTGGTTCTACTACAGAATAGGAGGATAAATAGGAACTACACCATGGGGAAGTAGGTAAAGGAATATGTGGGAGAGGAAGTCAGGAAGACTGGTTCATTTTGACTTTGCTGAGAACAAGAATTGTGTTGCTAAGGGGAGACTACAGCTATGTCTAGACTTTTGTCCTTACCCGTAAAATAAAAGTTTTAGATTTGATCTTTAAAAGTTCATTTTAGCTCTAAAATGTTCTAATGCATGATGTGTTTTCTATCTCCTGAGGAACCTCTCTCATGAATGTTCATTTCATTGCGGTGTTTGTCCTGTTAGAGATTTCAGACTAAAATCGATGTACAACACTGCTCATTGTTAAAACATTCTGAGGAGTCAAAATGCTCTTGAAGGAAATACATCATGCTACTTCATACAGATATGCTAAAATGAAGACACTACAATATAGATATACCAAAATGAAAATAAGAATTAGTATGGTTAACTAGAATAAAATGGATTATACCTGTCATTGTTGCAAATGAAGTCACCCTAAAAAATCTTCTCATACAACCTGTTTGGCTGTTTGGGTTTTGTTTTTGTTTTTGTGTTTTTTACATTTTCTTTCTAAAACATCTTTCCTAAAGGTGAATTGCATTACTCCTGTAGTCTATTACAGCTGAAAGATCATTACTAAAGCTACAGTCATGAATAAAGTCATAGCCACAGGAAATTGACTTCTCATACATCGAAGACTGCAATTCAGGCTCTCTTGGCTTTCTTGACCCTCCTACAGTGATTTTTCTTTCAATACTTCAGTTGGTCATGCATCTGCCAACCCCACCATCAATTTTCTTTTTGTTTTTGCTTTGATCTGTGCCCTAAGCCAGTGAAAGAGGAGGTTCTTATTCTCGAAGACGGGGGCACCTAAGCTCATTCTGGCTTCTGGAGGGGTTTGGCTATCAGAGGCACAGCAGGAAATAAATAGGCAGGAGGAGAAGGTAAGATTTCTTCTCTCCCCTTTGGCTTTGGCTCTGGGGCTGTGTCCCTCTCACATAGCTGAATTCTCAGTTGGTCTGGAAACACTGCTTCTTCCATTTGCCCAAATAGCCTTAGGGCGGTAATGGGTTCCTGCTGTTGCTACTTCCTGGCTGACTCACCATCTTTTACTGGTTCCTTTAATCCTGCAGGTGACTCTGAAAATAGTACCTTTATTCAATTCTCTTCATGCTCCCGATGAGAATGTCTCCTGCTGACTAGTATGCCATCTTTCAAGAGTTTATAAAGTCTTCTTGTTACAGAATCAGCAAAAGTACATTTATCCCCCAGAAGGTGTACTTTGATTTTGAAGTTTAATAGTTCTGTGAATTTTTTAAAATAAAGATATTACATAAAAAGGAAACAGATTTCTTTGTAGCTGTAGTAAGCTTTTTAATTACTTTTGTCAATAATCACGCCAACCTGCTTACGGCCAGTACTTAAAGAGTTGACAATGCAACAGTCTCCATTATGCCTTTTTCTTTCTTTTAGGCCTTCCTTCTCACCCTACTGAAAAAGAAGTCAATCTCTTTTGCACCTCCCCCCTCCAAAAAAAGAAAAAAGAAACTTACCCAAATCTTTTTGGATACATTAATTCTTATCAGTGCCACTTTATACCTGAGAGAGCAACTATTTCTATTTTGTGATTTTTTTTTTTCAGACTCCTTAATGTTTATGTGGCAATCACTGGTATAAGATTGACTTTCCAGTGTCACCACAAAACACATCATAAGGCATCCACAAAAGACTAAAGATACTAGAATAAGCCAACTGATAACTGAGCTTTGATATACTGAGCTGCCATCATCTCTCTTTTCACTTAACGAATTCTTTGAAAGGAAGTTGGAAATAAAAGGCAAGGAGCAAAATGCCCAGTTGCCCAACAGAGATTTCTTTAAACTAAAGATCACCTAACACATTTGTTTCTCCTTCCTTTTTTCTTGTTAACTATGTCTGATCCTGCTGTACAGGTGCTGGTTGATACATTTTCCCTGTGCTGCTTCTCTTTTTTCTTCTACCTTTAACTCTTCCTGGATTCAGAGTATTTATGAAAAGATTTTATCAAAGAACTACATTCTTGAATTGAGACTCAGAATCTCCGATCACAGAACAAAACTAAAAGGCAATTAAATTTTGTAAACTCTTTATTAAATGATAGCATTGTGACATTTGCCATGGGTTAGTATATGTAGCAAGAAAACTGTTCTACTTTTGATGGACAAATTTTGGTCACTTATACATACTCCAAACTGTGGAACTTGCTACTGGGATAACAGAACATCTCAAAAATCAATGAAATCGATGCCTGTGGTATGCTACCTGAGTTTTTCCCCTCCCTTGTCCCACTCCTTTTGCTTTCTCCTTTTTTTAAGGGTTAAACTGGGTGGTTTTCAGAGTTTTACAAGAGAACTATTAGTGAAAAACAATCTGATACATTCAACTTACTAAGGCCCTACTCTTTCCCTCTAATCTTTCAGCAAGACCCAAGGGAGGCTAAAGTTTAGATCAGTCTATTCTCCACAAGAACTTTGATTCACTATTAAATTCCGTCTAATGAAGATGACTTTGCCATCCCACGGCCATCAGCAGGCTATGTGTGGGACAATGCAAAACCCACCTTGTATAGAGGAACATTGTTCTTTCTTCTTAGTTACTCCAGTTGAATAGAATTTCATGGAAATTCACATGCACAGGAGACCTGTGAAATCACTAAGAGTATTAATCTCTAGGGTGCCTTGGTGAGTCAAGTTAAGGAAATAACTATTTTGCTTAGGTACACACTCGTTCATGTCTTACAGCATGTCATGTTTATGATAAGAGCAAACAGCTGAGATAGAGACTCAGGGTGGGGAAGGAGGCAGAAAAAGGGATTTTTCTTTTCAGTGATAAAAGTTAAGGTTATAACTTAAAGAATGATGTAACTATTTGCAGAGTATGCACTAATCAGATTGAATCTAATTTCTTGTCTTGCAGATAAGAAACAAAAAAAGAGAGAATGTACAAGTTCTTTAAGCATTAAAGAATTAAAAAAAAATTTTTTCATTAAAGATTTTCTGCTGAGTGAAGTAAGTCAGTCAGAGAAGCTGAGTGAAGTAAGTCAGTCAGAGAAGGACAAACAGTATATGTTATCATTCATTTGGGGAATATAAATAATAGTGAAAGGGAATATAAGGGAAGGGAGAAGAAATGTGTGGGAAATATCAGAAAGGGAGACAGAACGTAAAGACTGCTAACTCTGGGAAACGAACTAGGGGTGGTAGAAGGGGAGGAGGGCGGGGGTGGGAGTGAATGGGTGACGGGCACTGGGGGTTATTCTGTATGTTAGTAAATTGAACACCAATAAAAAATAAATTAAAAATAATAAATGTAAAGAGAAAAAAAAGATTTTCTGATATGTCAACCATACACACTGAAAAGATCACAAATTGTGAAATAAACTTTGATTCTGAAATAAGCTATTCTAGTTAATAAAATTCTGTAATTACAATGCTTACTTCTGCTTACTAATAACTTCACACAGCACGTTAAAAATTAGGCAAAATAAGACAAATGTAACTACGTAAATAATATTTTTTTCTGTGGTAAAGATCCAAGTTAATGCCTGAGACAAAGATTTGTATTTTTAAGAAGCAGTACAGCAGGGGCACCTGGGTGGCTCAGTCAGCTAATCATCTGCCTTTGGCTCAGGTCATGATCTCAAGGTCCTGGGATCAAACCCCATGTGATGCTCTCTCAGTATGGAGTCAGTTTTTTCTTCTCCCTCCATGTTTCTCCCCCTTCCCTGGCTTGTAATGGCTGTCTCAAATAAATAAATAAATAAATAAATAAATAAATAAATAAAATTCTTAAATAAAAGAAGCAATACAGCATTATATTTATATATATGGGCTTTTAAATTCCACCATATACAACCTGTGTCACTTGTATACATATATTACTTAACGTCCTTGGGTCTCAGTTTACTCCTTTATAAAATGAGAATTATTTGTCTATGAAACTACTGCCTAAGTTGTATGTTAATGTGAAAATTCACTGAGATAATATATATAAAGCACTTAGAAGAGTATTTGAAGCATTAATAAATGTGTTACTATTATTAATATTTTATTCATTCAGATACCACGCATGCAACAACTTTGAATCAGTGAAGTAGAGATGCTTAACATTAGATTTCAAATAATGGTTTTAAGATATAATTCATATGTATTACTTAACATGAAGCAAAATGTTAATTCCTAATAATTCTTTTTCATTAAACTAGTTAGAAAAAAATGTATCATAATTTCTTTACCTATTTAATGGACACTTGTTTTCATATTTTGGCTATTATAAATAATGCTGCAAAGAACCTGTGGTGAGATATTTCTGAGAGTTACTGATTTCATTTTTGGGGAGTAAGTACCCAGAAGTAGAATTGCTGGGTCATTTGGTATTCTATTTTTAATTTTTTGAGGAAACTTCATAATGTTTCCCATGGTGGCTATACCAGTTCACATTTCCACCAACAGTGTGTGAATGTTCATTCCTTTTTCTCCACATCCTTATTATCACTTGTTATTTCTTGTCTTTTTGATAGATAACTATGGGTGAAAGAAGAGCTCATCAGTGAATTTAGGAAATATTTTAAACCAATAATTAAAACACGAAATTACAAAAATTGCACAATGAAGCTAACAGTGCTTAGAGGGAAATTTATACATTGAAGTGTTCATGTGGAAAAAAAGAAAGATATACTACCAGTGAAAGTAGAGAAACAATGGAAAAATTTAACAATGTTAAAAGATCAACAACATGGTTAGGGTCCTACCAAAAGAAATTAAGAAATGAGGAAAGGGAACATAAGTTATATGTATATCAGGAATAAGGGGAGATATAACAACATACAGATCTTATAAAGACATTAAAAGAAAAATAAGAGAATAGATGAACAACTTTTTTTTTTATTTTTTATTTTTTTATTTTTATTTTTTGAACAACTTTATACCTACATCTAACAACTTAGATGAAGTGGATAAATTTTTTGGGAAATACAATTTACCAAAACTTATACAAAATAAAACAGAAAATCTGAAGAGCCGTATTATTTTTATAAATTTATCAATTGATTATAAGAACATTTTTTCCTCTTTGTTTCATACCTGATATTTTATCATACAGTCTTAATGTATTTGTGTATGCCGTGAATCCCTTTTGTCTTTCTGGGTGGCTATAGCAAAATACCACAGCCTGAGTAGCTATAAACCATGGACATTTATTTCTTACAATTCTGGAGGTTGGAAGTCAAAGATCAGGTTGCTGGGGCGCCTGGGTAGCTCAGCTGGTTAAGTGTTAACTCTTGATTTTGACTCAGTTCATGCTTTCAAGGTCGTGAGATTGAGTCCTGTGTTGGGCTCCTTGCTGGGTGTGGACCCTACTTTAAAAAGAAAAAAAAAAAGAAGGACTGCTTTTTCACCAAGAGCTAAATATATTCTCAGTCCAACCACATTGGCAGCCTTGCTTGAGGCTCTGCATTCAGCAAGGAGTCTGTTTGGGACTCTGTCTCCCTGTCTCCCCCTCTAAAATCAATCAATCAATCAATCAATCAATCAATCTTATAAAAATCAGGGTGTCAATGTGGTTTTGGTGAGGACTCTCTTTTGAGTTGCATACTTCCTGTTGTATCTTCACATTGTGGAAAGGGTGAGGGATCTCTCCTTGGTGTCTTTTTTATAAAGGCACTAATCCCATTTATGGGGGCTCTACCCACATAACCTAATTGCCTGCCAAAGGTCCTACCTCCTGATACTATCATATGAGGCAATAGGATTTCAACATATGAGTTTTGGGGGGACACAGTTGTTCAGATGATAGCACCTTCTCTGGAAGTGAAGAGAAGCTACCCTTTTCAGAATAATGCACAAATGTGCATTTATGCATAAAGAAAAATATACAAGATTACAATAGAAAATTATTGCATTGAAATACAATTATCAAAATATTTGTTATAGTATTTTATGTACTTTCTTATTAACACCCAAAATAATCGGATTAATTAGTAGATCTAATAACTATAATTATTTCAGAGTAATTTTGAGTGTAAATGCTATTTTGAGATAGCTGAAATAATAGTAATAGGATATCAAACAATCTCAGATTGCTATTGGCATTTTATACCTGATTTTGATAGATTTGGCTTTTTTTGTCAAATATTACTTAAATATGAAGTTCACCATGAATACTTCAAGTCTGCAAATTATATAAATAAAGGTCTTACCCAAAGTGGTGCTTAGTAATAATTATTATTTTTCACTTTAGCTTTTTCTTTTGCTCCTAAAATAGTGGTGGCAATCAGGTTTGCATAAGATTACTAAACTGTTGTGAAAGTTCCAGAATGTTGCATCTAGGGTTGCACTTTATTTCAAGGAATGTGGGCCTGTTTAAAAAGCAGGAAGAGATTTGGGTTCTGGAATAGAAAAGTTGGGTAAATTAGTTGTATCAAGTTGCTATTGTTTGTATTTTGCGAAGAAATCTTTGAATGAGGAATAAAGGAGGATGAAACTGCTCGAAGAGGAAGACAAAAGATAAAAAAAGATGAAAAATGGCACAAGAGAAACACAAAACGTGGGTCAATCAAAGGTTGCTTTTTCTAACATCTTACTCTGATGAAAGAAGCTCTAGAATAGGATTTTTGGAATACACCAAAGGAAAATGTGTTCTCTGTGCTATATACTTACTTAGGTATTTAATCCGGGGAGTTCCTTCCTATAGATATGTGGGGTCTTTGTGTCCTCTACATTCCCCTCTTCCGAAGGTCAGTTTTTCTTTTTTTCAGATTATTGGTTAGTTTAGACATGAATGTTTGTAAGGAAGTCAGGGGAAAAAAGACGCAACATTGATGGCCTGTATATGAAAATAAACAATCAGATTAAAAGTATAGCTGAACACAGGTTCAGTTAAAAACATAAAGATCTTTGAACCAATTTTCCATTAGCTTAGGGAAAAAAGAAGAGATGGAATCAGGTAGGATGTCCTACCAGACTTTGATGCTCTCTGGCTTGGCATAACTGTATGCAGAGCAATAGCTACATGGCCTTCCTTATTGAATTGAGTCTATAGATACCCTCACATATAGGAATCTTCCTAGGTGGAGATATATATGTTAAAAAAGATTACATGACCCTTTTCCTATTAAAAAGAGTTTGAGGCTACCATTGAAAGTGAAGATGAGAATATAAAAACTAAAGAACATAGGCTCTATAATTTAGTGAGAGAAAATTGAAGGGTTTAAATGAAGATGAAATAGATTAGCAAATGAATAGAGGAGTTTCAGAAGTTAATTTTTTTCCTTAGATTTCTTTTATCAAGCACAAAGAAGAAATCTGAAAGTGATTTCTCTCTTTCCCCCTATACCTCTGTCATATCCTATTGGTTAGAAGCAAGAACTCACATTCAAAGGCAAAAGATTTATAGGATCTCAACATGGGGGCCCGTTGGTTCTGTCGACTGTAATTGACCCTCTGGCTTCCAACAACGCATGTCCCTTTCGCATTTAAAATACATTCACTCTGTTCCAAGTTTCTCAAGACTCTCACCCCATTATGTCTTCAGCTCAAAGTCCAGAGAAAATGGGTGCAGGTATGGCTGAGGTTTCCAAGTGTGATCCATGAAGTATAGTTCCTGGGGCACCATTCTTCTCCATCTGTAAGACTGTGAAACTAAAGGTGGTATGAAGCTAAAGTTAGTGGTAGTGCGAGTATAGGCTAACAGCTGAAGACATTCTAGTTCTAAAATAAAAAGGGAAATAGAGGTAAAAAGGAGTCATTGGTTGAAGCAGGACTGAAATCCAGCTGGCCAAACTCCAGCCAGTATCCCTTCATTGGGCTTCAAGGTTTGGATTTCCAGGCCTCCTTGGCTCTTGGCGCCATCCTCTGGCTTTTGTCCTTTGAATAATTTTTTTTTCATTACAGGTAATACATGTTTGCAGCTGAGTTGTTTTATCCTCCTACTTTGTGGCAGCAGGATTCCGGGGAATCTCTTTTGTTTTGTATTCTTCATCCCTTTTGGTCCAAGCTGGAGTCCCGGGATCGAGTCCTACATCGGGCTTCCTGCATGGAGCCTGCTTCTCTGTCTGTGTCTGTGCCTCTTTCTCTCTCTCTCTGTGTCTATCATGAATAAATAACTAAAATCTAAAAAAAAAAAAAAAAAAAAAAAAAAGAGCTCTGTGGGTCTTCTCTGGATCTCAAAGAGTTCTCTCCATTAAATGCAAGTCATATCTATGGATTTTTTTTTTTCAGGTAATCTTTTCTCCAGCTCCTACATATATGGCTAAGGGACAATGGCCTTAAGCTTCCTAGAGAGCATATAGTCAGATGGAGAGGGTCCATATGGGACACCTGTAATTTCTTGAAACACCTTTTGCATGACTAAATACTCTGATTATTTGATCTGAGATTTTTAGCAAGAGGTTGCAGAGTCAGAACCTTAGCATTTTTCTAGAACATGTTTTCCTGACAGTGAAAATTTTAGCATCTTTTGCAGTCTGGAGAGATTGAAAACTTCCCAAATCATCCACACTTGGCTCCTTTTTTCAATCTATCTCTTTCCTCTTGCATTTTACTACAAGCAGTAAGAAAAAAAACAGCATCCTCAACACGTTGTTGGAAAGTCTCCCTCACACTATAACCAAATATACTACTTACACATCCTGTTTTCCATATAATTACAGAGACATGATCTCTAAATATCCAACCACCATATAATACATTTGCTCCTTTCTCCAGTTTGCTGGGACGTGGCTCACCATTTCCTCTGAGCCCTCGGTGGCAGTGTCCTTGAAGTCCGTATTTCTATGAACAGTGTGTTCACTGTGATTTAGGCTTTCTCTATCATGCTCCTCCCCCCGCCGCCCAGCTCCAAAGCTGCTCTGCTGTGTTAGGTCCTTGTGACAGCAGCCTTGTACTTGCAGGTATCAATTTTCTATACTGCATAACAAATGATGACAAGCTGATAGCTTAAAACAATACATATCTATGATTTTCATAGTTTCCATGGGTTAGGAGTCGAGGTACAACACAGCTGGAGTGTCTGCTCCAGGGTCTCCGCAAGCTGGAATCCATCTGTTGACCAGAGCTGCAGTCTTACTAGAGGCTAAGCAAAGATCCACTCTGAGCTCCCCAGGTTGTTGGCAAGATTCTTGTCCTTGTGCATGTGGGTCTGACATCCCTATTATCTTACTGTTGGCTGGGACTGCTCAGTTCCTAGGCTGCCCACAGTTCTTGGCCCTCCAACCCTCTCTTTAGACCCCCTCACAATGAGATAGTTTACTTCCCAAGCCTAGCAGGACAGCCTCTCTACTCCCTCTCAAATAATATTATTTTCCCCATTTCTCCACATTTTAGGCCACAGAAATAGTGATAGGATAATTTTAGGCAAAACCTCCATGTTTTGTATTTGTCACATTC
This sequence comes from Canis lupus baileyi, assembly GCF_048164855.1. Classification (NCBI taxonomy): domain Eukaryota; kingdom Metazoa; phylum Chordata; class Mammalia; order Carnivora; family Canidae; genus Canis; species Canis lupus. The sequence continues at coordinate 16,963,912 of NC_132870.1, read as the reverse complement.
TCTACTAATTTAATGGTATGTCTGCCTCAGATACTGAGAATGTTATGGTTTTATATTCTCTCCACTCCCTCCCTTTAAAAATAAAAATAGAATGGAAGTACATTGGGGGACAAGCAGTACCAGAATATAATAAAACAGAACAGATTGCTTTCGTTTTGCTACTAATTCATCTTTGAAAAAAACAAAATAGATATGCAGCTATTAACTATTAGAAAATAAGTATGCAATATAAGCATGGCGTTTCCTTATTTATTAATAAATAATGACAAGAATAACTACAGTTACCTTCAATGAATGATTTCAGTTGATAATAGTTTATTCAATAGAAGAAATTCGTTAAAAACTAATAGATGCTTCTGGATACTATCACCAGCAATATGACTCCTTCCAACCATTTACAATGAAGGACTCCATTTGCTCACCTTTGTACATAACGTAGTGGCTGCTCTGAGTCAATTGCTATCACGATGTCAGTGAAGAAGTATTCAGCTCTATCTATAGGGAGCCTATCTTTGAATGGTTCTCACCAATAGCAACTCAAATCCAATTTTTATTTTTATTTTTTCTTACATTTTCAACTTCCATCAGACTAAGTTAGTTCTTGGCACCAGTTTATCCAATTTCAAGGAGTAAGATGATTCTGAATGGAGCATCAATTCCCCTTTAAAATTTATATACTTATCGTTTACCTTTAATTCTAGGGTGCCTCTTTTCCAGATCAGGACCTCTTTGTTGTTTACCTGGACTACCACAATTGGCTCACATTTCAAAAATTCTCAAACATCCATTTGTCTCAGCTGTAGACATTTTTTCTTCATTGCCAACATAGTTGTGTTAAAAACAACCACCACCACCAACACCAAAACTTTTTATTCTCCTTCCATGAAAACTTTTTCAAAGGTTCATCAAGCATCGATGTGGTAAACTCTAAATCTATAATTATAGCATGAAAGACCTCCTGGCTTACCCTACCTAGCTTTAGTCACTCTTTCACATGCACTTGCTACATCAAACCTCTCATTACTCTTTGATTACTGCAAATATTTTCATGATTACCTTGCTTCGTTCTTGCTTACAAAAGTCCATCAACTTCTATTCTCTCCTCCACCAGAGAAAAGCTTATTTGTCCTTCAAGTCCCCTCTTAAATTGTCACCACTTGTGTGATGTGTTCCTTGATCGTTTTTCCTGTCGAGGCACAAATACTTTCTTCTTTACTCCTATATCATCTTAGATATTTGGCATTGTGCTTTTCACAGCTTGTTATAAATACTTATGAATCTGTCATCCTATGATAAGCACCATGTCTTTTTTTTTTTTTTCTGGTATTCCCTGACACCAAACACAGGACTTTGAAGGCCTTGTAGAAGGATCTGAAAAATTAAGTAGAGCATGTCTCTAGACCTAGGCAAGACTCTCTAATGCTGCTAGAATAAGATTTAAAAGTAGCCCTTCTTGAAGGGAGAAGAAATGTGTGGTAAATATCAGAAAGGGATACAGAACATAAAGACTCCTAACTCTGGGAAACGAACTAGGGATGATGGAAGGGGAGGAGGGCGGGGGGTGAGGGTGAATGGGTGACGGGCACTGAGGGGGGCACTTGACGGGATGAGCACTGGGTGTTATTCTGTATGTTGGTAAATTGAACACCAATAAAAAATAAATTTATTATTAAATAAATAAATAAATAAAAGTAGCCCTTCTTTATCCTTAGCACACAATAAAAATTAATGTCATCCATGATGGAACAAGTTGATACCATGAACCTTCTGATATGATGTACTGAGAAGGACCCAATATCATTCCTGTGATATTCTTACCAACAATGAATAATCAGAGTTTAATCCTGAGAAAACATCAGGGAAATCCCAATTGAGCAATGTCTTAAGAAACTGTCTAGCATTCTTACAAGTGTCAAGGTTATATAAGATTAAGAAAGACTGAAGAACTATTCCAGATTATGGGAGAGTAAAGTGACAGGAAAACTAAATATGTCATGTAATGGGGGATTAGATCCTGAGTGAGAAAAAGAACACTGGTGGATAAATTGACAAAATCCGAATGATTTCTATAAATTAGATAATAGTCTTGCCTCATATTAAAGCCAATTCCTAACATTAATTTCTTGATTTTGTAGATAGTGTCATGGTTATATAAGATAACATTTATGAAATATGGGTAAAAGGTGTATGGGGATTCTTTGTCCTACTTTTGCAACTTTTTTGGTAAATCTAGTATTATTTCAAAACGAAAGTTTAAAAAATTCTCCAATTAGAAGTTAATAGAATTTGAACAGAGAAGGAGGACTTTGCACTTGGCCAGTTTTCCTCAGTCAGTCTACAGTTACTTATGAAATGTTTATACTCTTCCAGTTATTATGTTAAATTAGATGCTGATGCAGTCTCTGTGCTTCTGGAGTTTGCATTCTGGGTGGGGAAAGACATTTATTTAAAAAAAAAAACAAGACTACAAACAGGTTTTTCTGCCACTAAAAGCTCTTTACCACGAACTAGGCTGCTGGGGCAGAATTTAAAAGTATTGCAATTTTGGTTCTAGTGCTGTAAATTTAATATTCTAACTTTAAATCCTAAATCTACCAATTTACTCTATATTCATTATCCCTTACTTTTGTGTTGTAAGGGCTTCTCCCCTAACAGGCAAGTAAGAGATGAGATTTGCTTTCTCTTTTGTCTTTGTATCTTCCCCCAGTTTGCACCTAGTACACAATAAATGACAAATAATTATTTGTTTATTATAGATCTAAACTCCTTAAAATTTGTTCATGTATTTTGAAAGTCACAAAATAAAAATAGAGAGTCCTAAAGGCTCCATAGAGAGAATTCACATTCTTCAAAATAAGAAACAATTTACAAATTTGCATATGTGTATGTATACTGCTGTAGACATCAGATAATATTAGATATTGATGACCTGTATAATTTCTATTTAAATGATAAATAAGTTTTAAAAACTGAATATCAAGTGATAAGACTGTGTCTATTATTCTTTACAGAAATTATTCTATCCTTATCTCTGAAGGGGGTACATTGACCAAATAATTTGCCTTTGTTTGCTGTCAGTAAAATTAGTACAGCGGTTTTGGAAAAAGTGTCCTGACATTCAAAGTTCAAAAAACATAATGAAGTATTTGTACTCATGTTTAATTTTCTGGCCCAAGTAATAAATGACACTATAAATATAGATTTCTTTAACTTGAATGGATAAACTTCGTTTTTTGCTCTTCATGGGCCTTAAAGTACAAACTCTTATAGATGAACATTCTAGTCTCCGAATGATGATCTAGATCTTCACATTTTAAGCTTTGGATTGTTCACTGTGCAAAAAAATGTTTTTTTCAACCTTTCATTCAGCTTTCAAAATCCTTGTTATGAATAGACTTTTTCTCTCTCTCAGGGCCTTTTAATTTTTAATCACTTGTCTCAAATGCTGATCATATTTCTGAGAAATTACTTTATGTAAAAAATGGAGCAAGATAGACTTGCCACATACCTTTTTATCTTTCCTATGAAATTATTTGGACCTAAATTTGTGGTAACAAGGTTGCTTCTAACAGGTTCTGTTGCCATGGAAGCAGGCTGTTGAAAAGAGCAAGACTCAAATCCTCCAAGTCTTTGCATGTTTATACCCATACTCATAAATATACGAATATTATTTTTAGATGGCAAAATATATAAAATAGCTCTTGTTGATCATGCAATATTTTTCAAGAACAAAAGTTACAGATGCCAATAAAGTAGAGTTGACCTTATAAACAATCAGGATTCTTTTACACAATAAATTGGTGATCTGAAATAAATGTTTAAAAATATTTTTAGGAAACAGAGAAATTATCATTTGAGATCTGAAATGAAAGAAAAAAGGAAGGAAAGAAAGAAAGAAAGAAGGAAAAAAGAGAAAAAATACCGAACTGTTTGTTTACTATGTATGTGTGAACACAAGTATGTGTGTGCCATAAGAATAAGATCAATATCATACTTTCTTTTTGTATTCTCATTGCTTAGACTAGTGCATCACACATAATAGGTGCTCAGTAAGTATTTGTTGAGTGAATGAAGACATAGGGAGAACAGACAGTAATGCCAGAGTAAAGAGACCTGGTTAACCAGGGTATGGGCACTCCAAGAGAAAAAGTAGTATCCTTCAGAGTGTCATGTACATGAAACCAGCCAGACTTAGCTAGATCCCCCTATTAGGGTGAGACAGGTGCTTGGGCAACTGAACACAGAACAGTAGAACACACAAGTAGAACACTTGCACAGTGTTCAAGAGCTATTGGCCATCTTAGGACTTGGGAGATAGTAATAGGAGACTAAAATGGAGTAATACAACCATCCAACATGTGGTTAGGCTATAGGGTTACTTGGAAATCCAGGCAGACAGTCAGTCCATGGGTAATCTAACAACTATTAATGAAAAATATGCCATGGGGATGGTATATGCAGTCATGGGAGGATTTCTAGACAAAGGTACAGGTGTCTTTTCCTAACTATTGCAATGCTACATAGGGGTTTGTATTTGACATATTCACTCTTTTCCAGACTATAATTGTATATTTTTAATAGCCACATCAAAAGAAAAACCATAATTTCTTTAAAAATTTAAAAATATTTTAGTATGAAATAACTTTAGGCAAAGTTGCAAAAGCAGTACAGAGTTCCTATATAACTTGTGCTCAACTCCCCTTAATGCTAGCATCTTACATAAACACAGTACAATGATCTAAACCAGGAAGTGATAGTACACTAATGTCAACTAAATTGGGAGCCTTATTCAAATTTCCTCTTTTTCTCCACCAATATGCTTTTTCTGTTCTAATGATATATTCTAGGATACCACATTGTATTTAGTTCTCACATCTTAGTCTCCTCCAACTTGAAGTCACAACTTCTTAAGAGAAAATTTTTATTCTTTATTAGAACAAAATGTTAAAAGTTAAATTCTCACTACTATGATTGGTATTTCTTGGGTCCTTCCCCACTTTCAGAGCATGGCCAAGAAAAGGAAATAAGAGTCTGTGTTTCTTTCAAGAGACTTGCAGCTCTTTTTCCTGGGCTTCTCCAATAATTACTTTGCATTGTTTAGCTTTGTAGTTTCTGCAGAATTTGGGGGACCTTTCAAAATCACCGGACCACTTACTTTTTAGTTAAGCAGTTGCAGCAATTGTGAACTAGAGTAGAAGAGAGGAGAAGAGTAGAATAGAGAAGAAACCAGATGGGCTTCATTCAGCAGGACATTGTGTTGCTGAGAACTAGGAAATAGGTATTAGGAATTAAGAAGGTAAATACCACCTGAGGGACAGAAACGAGGACTGATCTCATTGGCTCAGTGCTACACAAGTATCATAAATAAGTGGGGTGGGTACAAAAAAACAGGACTTGTGTGATGACCAGAAGCACAGTTTGTTATGAAAATGGGAAGTGTCACTCTGGCTGAAAGTCAAGAATGAAACAGACTATGGGGACCTAGAGTATATACACCACCTTGAAAGAGGGTGGCTGGTATTTACCTCTGTGTGTTATTTATAACCAGAATGTGAGCTCAGTGTTGCAGGATCTCAGATGCTTTTTTCAAGAGTACTTTTGTTTCTCCAAAATAATTTTATGTGAAAATTCTTATTTTTAAATGTAACTAATTGGTCTCTGCATACCAGTTCAAGAGTTTCTCTTGAAACTCCTTCTATTTTTGAATTGTTCAAGAATTCCCAGGACTTTTTCTCAATCAGAGCTCAGTGTTCTTCCAAATGCTGTTAAGGAGAAAAAAAGAAATCTGCTGTCTGATCAGTCTTCTCTTGCTTTTACTTCTTCCTGCCATAGAATGGTCATTCTTAAAGATGGGTTTGAACGAGTTTTAGTCTACTGCTGTTGGGTGGTCTTTGCTGAACCAGATCTTTTTAGGCCATGGTTGTCACATTGAACTTCCACATTATAGCTCTCCCCATTTCACATCCCTCCACTCAGCCATTGCTCTCTAATGCCCAGAAACCATGTTAGATTAACTTTGTCCCTCGGAGCTGCCAATGTCATCTAGAAGCTCTTCCCATGACAGTTTTTCTTGACAAAGTCTTTGGCCTTTTGGTGAAACTCCAGTCTTTGGCCCAGAAACCTGCATTTCACAGGGCACATTTATTTTACTTGATTCTTTCATCAGTCCTATGTGATTTACTCTATACTAGCAAGACCTCTCAACTCTGAATTTTGAGAAGTAGAGACAGTAGGGGTTGACACTTCCATTTTTTTTTTTTTCAGTCCCAGGAAGCTGAAACTTCATCACACAAATTCACCTACCTCTTCCTAGTAACCAGCTCTACTGAGGTAGCTTTGGCCTAAAACACTAAATGAACAAACGAATAGTCTGATTACAGCTGTCCTGAAGGACAAAAAGTAGGGGTCACATTGTAGTTTCATAACTCAGTGGTGCCATTCAAATGATTCAACCCAAAACAAAGAAGGTATGGTCAAATGTGACCCATAATTCTCATCCTTAGACGTAGGAGAGGTTGCCCTAAATTTAAAAATCTTCCCTCAACTAGTAGTTAATATAATCTTTGCCTTGATATACATCCTGGTCCCCGATTTGAACAGTATGATAAAGTCATTTTTAAATAGGAAGTCAATTTAGGAAATAAAAGAGAAAAATACAGAATTGTTAAATATAATAATTTGACAGAAAAATCTTACTTCCCCATTCTGAAGTTGGAATTGAAAATAAGCAAATTAAAAAAAAAGAAAAAGAAAATAAGCAAATTGATAACAAATCTTTGGTAGGCAGTAAGTGCAATTTAGATATTTGTCTTAATATATGCATTCAAATATCTGTAAGAAAATTTCAGCAGCCCCCGATATATTGTGTAGATACAGATTTGTTGCTGGTTAGATCTTTCACTTAACCTCCTGTACAAAGTGAACAGCCAAGGAATGCTACAGCCCTCACTGAGTCTGCAATGATTCACTCTGTGGCCTTTTAACAAGAAGTAGCTTGGATACCATTGATGGCAAGGGTACAAACGCTTCTGTTTGTGAGAGTCTGTGTTTCAAAGATTTGTCGGTACTGAATTTCCTCCTTGATCAGGAACAATACTTTATTTTGCTTTTTCTTTGCTTCTACTTTTTCCTGAGGGACCTAAGAATTGTTTCAAACTTGTACCATGTATTAACTTTCTGGATAGGCTGTAGCAAGTTCATGAGCTTTGAGAGAGAGACAACACTTAGGGAAAAGCTCCCAGACTTGTGGGAAGGACCCAGGAATCTTGCTTTTAGCTCTGGAATGCTGAGAGCAGCCCCCTACTCACTGGTAATGGGAGAAAATAACATTGGCTCTGTGGGCCTCACAAGACTGTGTGAGAAATAGAGCATTATTTATTTGATAAATCCAGAAAGTACAAATATAAAATAGGGTGAAAAACTGTATTAAGTTTTAAGATTAAAAAATTACTGTTAATCTAATTAAAAAGTCAATATATGGTTTTTGTTAGTATACTCAATTTTATCAATGACAGGAAAAGAATCGCATGATATGGCTAAATTGCTCAAAATGTTGACCTACTATTTATGTATTCTTTAAGAAAACCATAAAATAAAATTAAAAAAAAGAAAACCATAAAATACTGCTCTTTTCTTTTTTAAAGATTTTATTTATTTATTCATGAAGGACACCGAGAGAGAGAGGCAGAGACATAGGCAGAGGGAGAAGCAGGCTTTCTGCAATGAGCCCGATGTGGGACTCGATTCTGGATCCCAGGATCACGCCCTGGGCGGAAGGCAGACTCTCAACCGCTGAGCCACCCAGGTGTCCCAAAATACTGCTCTTTAACACGGTAACATAGGTCAAAATGTTAATACTAGGCATCCTTATTACTTCTTTTCCTGAGAAAATAATTGCAACATGAAACAGAACTCTGGATAAAATAAGTCCTGGACACAAATTCCAATTTGTAGTTTACATTTCCTCAATCTTATACCCATTTTAGGCATGAAATTCGGTAATTGTTGTCTTTTTTCCTTTGAAGATTCACATTTGCATTTGGGTGTAGATGTTTTGAGAATCTGTTTTTGAAAAGTAGACTGGTGCAATGGATTTAGAAAGACCATGATCAGTGATCCATTCAACAAAAAATAAATTTTACCACCCACATGGTGTTATCACAACCTTTTTCATAGAAGAGAAATAAGTGTTCAGAACAAATTAACTCAGAGCCTCTCCAAGATTTCTCTTTAGAAGTCTGTGGTCTTCCATCCAAGTACTAACCAGGTCTGACCTTGCTTAACTTCTGAGATCAGATGAGATCTGGTGTGATCAGGATGATAGAGTGAGGCAAACCAAGAAACAGATTCTTAACTATAGAGAACAAACTGATGGTATCAGAGGGGAAGTGTGAGTGGGGATGGGTTAAATGGGTGATGTGGTTTAAAGAGTGCACGTGTAATGAGAGCCTGGTGATGTCTGGAGGTGTTGAATCACTATATTGTACATGTGAACTCCAAATTACATTGTAAGTTAACTACTTGGAATTTAAATAAAACGTTTTTTAAAAAAGAAATACTTGGAATTTTTTCTTAATTGATATTTCACATTAATAAATTGGCATCCTTAAAGGCTGGAAGTCAGGGCATTTGATTAAGCCCAGTTACCATGAGAATAATCTTCAAGATTTAGTAAAGGATATTTTGAAAGATGGGCCAAGATGATTCCCATGATGAAAATCAGTGTAATGATATTAAGGGCAAACCATTCAAGTCCATCATGGCTTCAGGCACTTCAGTGGATTCCTGACCTAAGTCACCACTTCCTAAAAGTTATTGCCAAAGTTTTTACACAGACCAACATTTAATTCTACTGACTTTTTAAATACTCAGTTCATTGATTAAAATAATTGGATAAAAATGTGGAGTATACAAAATGGCTCATTTTAAAATGGATTCAGACATTTTACAGGTGAAACCAACTAAGTCTTCCCCCTCCAGTATAAAGATACATATGGCTGTAAAGGGAGATTTACTTGTGTCCAAAAAGCAATATTATAAAAAGGTCATATCACACACATACCATGACCTTTTGTATCCACAGAAAAACACACAAACACAAGCACATACGCACACTTTCACTTGCCACTTTATAAAGCTCTTAGCATGGTATGTCCATACTACCTTTGTAAGACTTTAAAAAAAGTGTAATTGAAGAATGACCCAAAGTGAAAAATATGAATTTCAGAGGCAAAAAAATTGGAAATATTTTTCTTCTTTTAATAGGTTAGTTTAGATTTTTGTTAATATGACAGGCATTTGGATTTATACTTTTATAATATTACACTATACTTTAAAATATTTTCATATGGGTTTCTCTTGGATTTGTAGAAAATTTATGTATTAGAAAATATAGGGCTATGTTAAAGGCTAGAAGAAATTAAAAAAAATAAAGACTAGAAGAAATTTTCATTACAAGCAAACATTATAGATTTGAGTTCTCATAGCCATTTCTTTCTTAGCCAGCCTATGCAGAGCTGGGAAAGGTAATGCTATGCAAAGACTGCTTTCTGATAAATTGCCTTATCTAACTGATCTCACATTCAGCTCTTCCTCTTCTGTTTCCGGTACTAAGTCAGGTCGAAGGATGGTCACCAATCCATACTCCCTCTACCCACTTGAAAAAGGGATCTGATTTTGGATCTTGGAAAGTGCATTCTAGCTTTGAGAAAGTTTTTTGGGATCAACTGTGCTGAGAGCACACCATAAGTTCCTGTCCTCCGAAGCTCCTCCCTCTTTTGATTGTCATCACTTTTGGCAGGCTTCCTATCAATTTTGTGATTTGGAGTTCCTACTGTTCATTAAATTCATTTCTCTTTCACATCCTGCTTGTTACTTTTGAGCAATTTGTAGCAGAAGAAGAAATGATAAAAATATGCTATCTTCAAACAGGAGGTCCTTTTTACTCTATTTAATATGAAGTGCTTTGATTCTAGTTTGGTTATAACTCTGTTAAGAATTTCATTTTGATATTCTATTTAATGTGCTGATTTTTAGAAGAGAGTTTTTAAAATTTCCAAATGTAAAGGATCCTTTATTGTGGTGTGTGTGTGTGTGTGTGTGTGTGTTGGCTTGTGAGGGGAGGCTATCTTTTTTAAGATATATTTATTTATTTTGAGGAGCAGACAGAAAGAGAGGGGGAGAGAGCATCCCAAGCAGACTCCTCACCACACTGAGCATGGCACTGGATGCAGGAATCAATCTCCTGACCCTGAGATCATGATCTGAGCTGAAATCAAGAGCCAGCAGCTTAACCTGATGAGCCACCCAGAGGCCCCATATGATGGACTGCTATGCAGACATTTAGAAAGAATCACAGTTTAAAAAAATATTTCATGACAGATAACATGTGTCACGTAGAGAACTGTCAACTTACCGGATGATTCTAATTTAGGGGAGGGAATACGTCAATATATATGTGTATATTTTATGATCTTTTTAATTTAAACTCCAGTTAATGTACAGTATAATATTAGTTTCAGGTGTACAATAGAGTGATTCAGTACTTCCATGCATGACCCAGTGCTCATCACAAGTGCCATCCTCAATCCCCATCACATATTTACCCCAACCCCCTCCACCCACCTCCCTTCTAGTAACCATCAGTTTGTTCTTTATAGTCAAGTCTGTTTCTTGGTTTGCCTTTCTCTCACTCTTTTTCCCCTTTGCTAATTTTTTTTTTTTTTTTGCTGGAGTTTCTTTCTTTCTTTCTTTCTTTCTTTCTTTCTTTCTTTCTTTCTTTCTTTCTATATTCTTTTATTGGAGTTCTATTTGCCAACATATAGTATAACACCCAGTGCTCATCCCGTCAAGTGCCTCCCTCAGTGCCCATCACCCAGTCACCCTATCCCCCCCACCTCCCCTTCCACTACCCCTTGTTCATTTCCCAGAGTTAGAAGTCTCTCATGTTTTGTCACCCTCTCTGATTTTTCCCACTCATTTTCTCTCCTTTCCCCTATAATCGCTTTCAGTATTTCTTATATTCCCCGTATGAGTGAAACCATATAATGTTTGTCCTTCTCTGATTGACTTACTTCACTCAGCATAATACCCTCCAGTTCTATCCAGGTTGAAGCAATTGGTTGGTATTTCTCGTTTCTAATGGCTGAGTAATATTCCATTGTATACATAAACCACATCTTCTTTATCCATTCATCTTTTGATGGACACCGAGGCTCCTTCCACAGTTTGGCTATCGTGGACATTGCTGCCATAAACATTGGGGTGCGAGTGTCTCGGTTTTTCACTGCATCTGTATCTTTGGGGCAAATCCCCAGCAGTGCAATTGCTAGGTCGCAGGGTAGCTCTATTTTTAACTCTTTGAGGAACCTCCACACAGTTTTCCAGAGTGGCTGCACCAGTTCACATTCCCACCAACAGTGTAAGAGGGTTCCCTTTTCTCCGCATCCTCTCCAACATTTGTGGTTTCCTGCCTTGTTAATTTTCCCCATTCTCACTGGTGTGCGGTGGTATCTCATTGTGGTTTGGATTTGTATTTCCCTGAGGGCAAGTGATGCAGAGCATTTTCTCATGTGCGTGTTGGCCATGTCTATGTCTTCCTCTGTGAGATTTCTGTTCATGTCTTTTGCCCATTTCATGATTGGATTGTTTGTTTCTTTGGTGTTGAATTTAAGAAGTTCTTTATAGATCTTGGAAACTAGCCCTTTATCTGATACGTCATTTGCAAATCTCTTCTCCCATTCTGTAGGTTGTCTTTTAGTTTTGTTGACTGTATCCTTTGCTGTGCAAAAGCTTCTTATCTTGATGAAGTCCCAATAGTTCATTTTTGCTTTTGTTTCTTTTGCCTTCGTGGATGTATCTTGCAAGAAGTTACTGTGGCTGAGTTCAAAAAGGGTGTTGCCTGTGTTCTCCTCTAGGATTTTGAGGGAATCTTGTCTCACATTTAGATCTTTCATCCATTTTGAGTTTATCTTTGTGTATGGTGTAAGAGAATGGTCTAGTTTCATTCTTCTGAACGTGGCTGTCCAATTTTCCCAGCACCATTTATTGAAGAGACTGTCCCTTTTCCAGTGGAGAGTCTTTCCTGTTTTGTTGAATATTAGTTGGCCATGGAGTTGAGGGCCCATTCTGGGTTCTCTAATCTGTTTCATTGATCTATGTGTCTGTTTTTGTGCCAGTACCACACTGTCTTGATGATCACAGTTTTGTAGTACAACTTGAAATTTGACATTGTGATGCCCCTGGCTCTGGTTTTCTTTTTCAATATTCCCCTGGCTATTCAGGGTCTTTTCTGATTCCACAAAAATCTTAGGATTATTTGTTCCAACTCTCTGAAGAAAGTCCATGGTATTTTGATAGGGATTGCACTGAATGTGTAAATTGCCCTGAGTAGCATAGACATTTTCACAATATTAATTCTTCCAGTCCATGAGCATGGGATATTTTTCCATCTCTTTGTGTCTTCCTCAATTTCTTTCAGAAGTGTTCTGTAGTTTTTAGGATATATAATCCTTTACCTCTTTGGTTAGGTTTATTCCTAGGCATCTTATGCTTTCGGGTACAATTGTAAATGGGATTGACTCCTTAATTTCTCTTTCTTCTGTGTCTCATTGTTAGTGTATAGAAATGCCACTGATTTCTGGGCAATGATTTTGTATCCTGACACACTGCCAAAATGCTGTATGAGTTCTAGCAATCTTGGGGTGGAGTCTTTGGGGTTTTCTATTTACAGTATCATGTCATCTGCAAAGAGGGAGAGTTTGACTTCTTCTTTGCCAATTTGAATGCCTTTTTTTTCTTTTTGTTGTCTTATTGCTCAGGCTAAGACTTCTAGTACTATGGTGAATAGTGGTGAGAGTGTACATCACTGTTGTGTTCCTGATCTTAGGGGAAAGGCTCTCAATTTTTCTTGTGAATGATATTTGCTGTGAGCTTTTCGTAGATGGCTTTTAAGATGCTGAGCAATGTTCCCTCTATCCCTACATGCTGAAGAGTTTTAATCTTCAGGATACCGTATTTTGTCAAATGCTTTCTCTGCATCTATTGAAAGGATCATATGGTTCTTGTTTTTTCTCTTGTTGATGTGATCTATTATGTTGTTTTATGAGTGTTGAACCAATCTTACATCCTGGGGATAAATCCCACTTGGTCATGGTGAATAATCTTCTTAATGTACTGTTGGATCCTATTGGCTAGTATCTTGTTGAGAATTTTTGCATTTGTGTTCATCAGGGATATTGGTCTATAATTCTCCTTTTTGGTGGGGTCTTTGTCTGGTTTTGGAATTAAGGTGATGCTGGCCTCATAAAATGAGTTTGGAAGTACTCCATCCCTTTCTATCCTTTGGAACAGCTTTAGTAAAATAAGTGTTATTTCTTCTTTAAACGTTTGATAGAATTCCCTTGGGAAACCATCTGACTCTGGACTTTTGTGTCTTGGGAGGTTTTTGATGACTGCTTCAATTTCCTCCCTGGTTATCGGCCTGTTCAGATTTTCTATTTCTTCCTGTTCCAGTTTTGGTAGTTTATGGTTTTCCAGAAATGCGTCCATTTCTTCTAGATTGCCTAATTTATTGGCGTATAGCTGCTCATAGTATGTTTTTATTTTTATTTTTATTTTTTTTCATAGTATGTTTTTAAAATCATTTGTATTTCCTTGATATTGGTGGTGATCTCTCCTTCTTCATTTGTGATTTTATTAATTAAAGTATTTTCTTTTTTTTATTTTTTTATTTTTTTTGAGTATTTTCTCTTTTGTTTTTATTAAGGCTGGCTAATGGTTTATATATCTTATTAACTCTTTCAAAGAATCAACTCCTAGTTTTGTTGATCTGTTCTACAGTTCTTCTGGTCTCTATTTCATTGAGTTCTGCTCGAATCTTTAGTAACTCTCTTCTTCTGCTTGGTGTAGGTTTTATTTGCTGTTCTTTCTCCAGTTTCTTTAGGTGTGAGTTTAGCTTGTGTATTTGAGTTTTTTCCAATTTTTTGAGGGATTCTGGTATTGTGATGTATTTCCCTCTTAGAACTGCTTTTGCTGTATCCCAAAGATTTTGAACAGCTGTGTCTTCATTTTCATTAGTTTCCGTGAATCTTTTTAATTCTTCTCTAATTTCCTGGTTGACCCACATTCATCTTTTAGCAGGATGCTCTTAAACATCCATGTGTTTGAGTTTCTTCCAAATTTCTTCTTGTGATTGAGTTCAAATTTCAAAGCATTGTGGTCTGAAAATATGCAGGGGACAATCCCAATCTTTTGGTATTGGTTGAGACCTGATTTGTGACCCAGTATGTGGTCTATTCTGGAGAAAGTTCCATGTGCACTTGAGAAGAATGTGTATTCAGTTGCATTCAGATACAAAGTTCTGTCCATACCCGTGAAATCCATCTGGTCCAGTGTATCATTTAAAGCCCTTGTTTCTTTGGTGATGTTGTGCTTACATCTGTCATTTGTAGAATGCACCATGTTGAAGTCTCCCAGTATTAGTGTATTATTATCTAAGTATGTCTTTACTTTGGTTTTTAGTTGATTGATATACTTGGCAGCTCCCACATTAGGGGCATAAATATTCATGATTGTTAGGTCTTTTTGTTGGATAGACCCTTTAAGTATGATATAGTGTCCCTCTTCGTCTCTTACTACAGTCTTTGGGATAAACTTTAATTTATCTGATATGAGGATTGCTACCCCTGCTTTTTTTTGAGGACCATATGAATAGTAAATGGTTCTCCAACCTTTCATTTTCAGGCTGGAGTTTTCCTTATGTCTAAAAAGAATCTCTTGTAGACAGCAAAGAGATGGGTATTGCTTTTTTATCCAGTCCAAAACCCTGTGTCTTTTGATGGGATCATTTAGCCCATTCACGTTCAGAGTAACTATTGAAAGATATTAATTTAGTGTTATCATAATACCTATTCAGTCCCTGTTTTTTGGATTACCTCTTTGGGCTTCCTCTTCACATACAGGGTCCCCCTTATATTCCTTGCAGAGGTGGTTTGGTGGTCACATACTTTTTCAGTTTCTGCCTATCTTGGAAGCTCTTTATCACTCCTTCTATTCTGAACGGAGCCTTGCTGGATAAAGTATTCTTGGCTGCATGTTCTTCTCATTTAGTACCCTGAATATATCCCGCCAGCCCTTTCTGGCCTGCCAGGTCTCTGTGGAGAGGTCTGCTGTGAATTTAGTATTTCTCCCCATATAAGTTAGGGATCTCTTGTCTCGTGCCTTTAAGGATTTTCTCTTTATCTTTGGAATTTGCAAGTTTCACTATTAAATGTCAAGGTATTAAACAGTTTTTATTGATTTTTTTGGGGGAGGGGGGAACCTCTCTATCTCCTGGATCTGAATGCTTGTTTCCCTCCTTAAATTAGGGAGGTTTCAGCTATGATTTCTTCAAATATGCTGTCTGGCCCTCTGGCCCTCTTGGTGCTTTCTGGAACCCCAATTATACGTAGATTCTTCCTTCTGAGGCTATCACTTATTTCCCTTAAACTTTCCTCATGGTCTTTTAATTGTTTTTCTCTCTTTATCTCAGCTTCCTTCCTTGCCATAAATTTGTCTTCTATGTCGCTCACTCTTTCTTCCATCTCGGTAACCCTTGTCGTTAGGCCCTCCAGTTTGGATTGCAACTCATTTAATTGATTTTTAATTTCGACCTGATTAGATCTAAATTCTGCAGTAATGAAGTCTCTAGAGTCCTTTATGCTTTTTTCCAGAGCTACCAGTAGCTTTATAATTGTGCTTCTGAATTGGCTTTCTGACATCAAATTGTAATCCAAATTCTGTAATTCTGTGGCAGAGATTACTGTTTCTGATTCTTTCTTTTGTGATGAGTTCCTCCTTCTGGTCATTTTGCTCAGTGCAGTGTGGCTGTATGAGTGGGATGCATCAAGAACATCAACCACGACCTAAGCAAATTTCACCCTAGATGATTCTGACGAGGTCAGACACCAGAAAATGAAAACAAAGATCAGAACAAAATAAAACAGAATGACCACTAAAGTGAAAAACAAATTTTAAAACTAAGTAGCAAAAAATAAAAGGCCTAGTATCCCAAATAAGAAGAAAAAAAAGAAAAAAGAAAAAAATAGAAAAAAGCAAAAGTAGAGGAAAAAAAAAAAGAAAAAAGAGAAGGAAAAAAGGGTACTGGGAGATGGTGGTTGTGAAAAAGTTGTAGTGGAGGGAGAATGTAGTCTACCTGAGGGGTTCTAGAAGGTTATCCTCTTGGTTCTGCGTGTATTAAGTTCTGTATGTTAGAAGATGCTCAGTCCCAAATTTATATAAGCCACCAATACTTGTAGAAAACCCCTCCATTGACCATCAAAACATAAACTACATAAAAGAGGGGGGCAGAATGGGAATGAAGAAAGAGTATAATCTCACAGAATGAGCAAGCGGGGTATTCCACTTGTTCTGGGCGCATGCTGGTCATGTTTTAGAAGGTATTAACTTCTGCCTTTGTAGAACAAAATCATGCAGAGGAAACAAAAAGCACAAAACAAAAAACCCGTCTCTCTTATATCTCCCAAAATTAAATTGAGTACGTTGAAGGGAATCTAGAAGTGGAAAATATATCTACAACCTGTAATTGTAGAAATATGCAAGTAAATAGGAAGAAACCTAAAAATGAAGAAGTGGTAAAATATTGTAGTTAAGGTGAGAAAAGAGAAAAGATATTGGAAATTTTTAGTCTGATATAAAAATGAGTTATACTGGAAAAAGTGAAAAAAAAGGAGAGGTAACTTCTGGTTCTATATACTATAAGTCCCTCGACTTCCCCAGAGCTTTCCAGTGCTGCCTGGTCAAGAACTTTCTCTTCCCCTGTCCTTCCAGCTGGTCTTCCGGGGGAGGGGCCTGCTGTGCTGATTCTCAGGTGTGTGCACCTGGGGGAGATGCCCCACCCCCTGCCAGATGGATGGCTCAGTGGGAGCTGTTTACCGCATGAGGCCCCTGTTCCCTGGGGCCCCACCTCTCCCAGGCACAGGGTGACACCAGGAGGAACAACACTGGAGGCGGCCAGGTCTCCAGCCCTGGAGTCAGTTCCCCCAATAACCACCCGCAGCTCCCAGTCCGCAGGGGCCTGGATGCTCCCAGGGCAGGGGGTGCTGACCTGCACAGCTTGGGGGCACCCGGCGGCAGGAGGGTCCTCGCTGTCCTGGGCCCTCCCCACCTCCACCTGTCCCGGGGGAGCTCAGGATCCCGGCTGTGTCCCTGGGAGCCCTGGGGCCCGGGGCCTGCGCTGCTGGGATCGTGCTCCCGGCCCGAGGCTCCCGAAGGCAGCAGGGCGCAGCCCCCTCCACCCGGAGCCCCCGCCTGACCCCCGGCTTCTCCCCGAGGCCCCGCCGGGCGCTCCAGCCCTTTCCCGAGCTCGGCCGCGGGGTGTGGGGCGCTCTCCCCCGGGCGCACCTCCCCTGTTAGTGACCCCGGGAGACCGGAGGCCCCTCCGCCCCTCCTGCGATCCTGCCCAAGTTCCCTGCTCAGCGCCTTTGGGTCCGGGAAGAATCCGGTGCAGATTTTTAAAGCTCCCGCCTCTCCGGGGCTGGGCTCTCCTGTCCGGAGGCTCTACCCCCCCCAACCCCCCGCCTTAGCCCGGCTCCTCGCGGGGCCCCTCCCCCCTTGATTCTTTCTTATTGTATTTTTTTCCACCTTCCTATCTTGTTAGAAGCGAAAACCCTTCTCTCTATAGCGTTCTGGCTGCTCTCTTTAAATCTCAGGTAGGATTCGTAGGTGTTCAGGATAGTTTGAAAGTTATCCAGGTTGAGTTGGTGGGGCCAGGTGAGGTGAGGACCCTACTCCTCTACCATCTTTGAAAATCCCCCCTTTGCTCATTTGTTTTGTTTCTTAAATTCCACGTATGAGTAAAATCATATGCTATTTGTCTTTCTCTGACTTAATTTTCTTAGCATAATACACTCTAGCTCCATCTACCTCATTGTAAATGGGAAGATTTCATTCTTTTTACGGCTGAGTAATATTCCAGTGTGTGTGTGTATGTGTGTGTATAATATCTTCCTTATCCATTTATCAGTTTGACATTTGGACTGTTTCTCTAATTTGGCTATTGTACATACATATTCCTTTGAATTCATATTTTTGTATTCTTTGGATAATGTATGCGTACATTTTAGAAAACTAGAATGTTATGTGAGCAATTTATCTTTTCTTTTATGCTTTTTTCTATTTTTCAAATTTTCAACATTAAACATATGATAATTATTTAATCAAAAGAAAATAAGAGTTAAACTAAGTTTTCTAAGGATAATGATGGATTATTTTAATTGGTTTATGTTTTCTAGTCTAGCACATGGACAATCTTCATAAATGTTCTATTAGTGTGTGAAAAAATTACTCTGTATACAATAGATTAAGCTTAGCAATTACCTTACTAAACTCACCAATTTTTATAGTCCAAATGATTTTTGAAGGAGAGGTAGTCAACTTTTCCACCATAATTGTGGATGCAGCAATTTCTCTTTGAGATTCTATGTTTTTCTTGTTTTCTCTATTTTTAAGCTTTATTATTAGGTAAATAAATCTCATTGGCTGATGTTTAAGTAGATTTGGATTTACATTGGAAGTTTTTCCTCAAAGCAAAGGGGTAGTCAAATTGGCAGGTGGAAGTCACAGAAAAGCATCTGCTAAATTATGACCAGAAACATATGAAGTATGAGTTTGTAATCTTAGATTAAGGTAACTAGTAAAATTCTTCATATTTTCCCAGATTTTAATTATTATAAACAATTCTTAAATTAATATCCTTTGAAGTGATTTTCCCCACATTGCCCTAACTTGCCAGGATTAATATGGCTCTAATGACACAGTTATTTTTAAAGATTTTTGATAAGTATGGCCAAGTTGTTTTTCAGAAAGATTGTACCACATAACCTTCCATTATGGACATGCGCATTTGGGCTCACATTTAAGCTCACATTTGCTAGCACTGAATACTCTCATTTTGGGATATTTGTTTGAATTATGAAAAGTAGCATCTCATTGAGTCAGAGGGAGCCAGTGGCCACCAAAATGCCTTCCTCCCTTCTTCGGCAGCATGAATCTATACATCCCCTCTTCAACACATGGCTGCTTAGCTCCAGGCCTCATTACTGCCATCACCCCCCCTTGCAGCTAGATTTCACTCTGTGGCTAGATTCTCAGCATCATGAACAGGTCATGTGCCACTTACAGATCTTGGTCTTAAAGCAATGCCTGCTTTCTCATCTTTTATTTCCCTGTCTTTGAGCTGGAATATGAAAAGCTTGTGATGATGTGTTTGGGAATAACAGAACTACAAAATGAAAGGAAATGGTGTTCCTGAATGATAATGTGAAACAAACCTTGTGGCCCAGTTGGCATGCTCAGCCATGAGTATTATGAAAGAGAAAAATGAATGACGTTCTTTAAATCACTGTTTTGGGGGCTGTTTATTATAGCACCCTAGCTTTCACCCTGATTTATACATTCATTTAGTTTTGAGTTGTTTGCTGAATTTACGTTGTAAAGTTCTTTTGTTGTATCTTAAATGGATTTGAAATTACTCCTTGTACTTTAAAGCTATAGTCTTTTGTTGTATATAATTTCACTTGCCTTCAAATTCTGTTTAGGCAATTAAATTTCTCAATCATATCAGCATCATGACCCATGCATTCCTCAAGTTTACTTATAAAATATTATATGCTAATATGGATAATCCCACTAATGAGAATCCTTACACTAATATTCTTTCTGATTCTGCCACTCACTCATCTGTAAAATTCATTTCCAAGACCTCTTCTAGTCCTCTAACTCCATGATTCAAAACAGCTTTCATACTTGGGAATGAATAAGAATGCAAAAATCTAAAAGCTACAACTTTAAACCACAAGAAGAAATAGATAAGTATCGTGGATAATCTAACTATTTTTGCCCTTTCCATTGTTTTGCTGTATTGAGAGATTAACCATCTCTTCCTCTTTCTTCCAAAACCCTCAAATTAGCTCAAGTTCAGAAAAGTTTTAAAACAAGGACAAAAGAATTGGAGATGGGACAGTAGCACGGGACATTTCAATTCCTTTTTATGAAGGTGAAAATTGGGTAGGGGTAACTAAACAATTTGAGTTGCGGACCTACTGATGTAGATAATTACCATGCAGAACCCATAAGAGATTCATAATTGGAGGCACCAGGTATTATGGAGGATATCAATAAACCCTTTCTCATATCTTGGGAGATGAGTTTTATTCAGGACTAAGAGACATGTCATTTAAAAGGATAGGTGAAGGGCACCTTGGTGGCTCAGTGATTAAGCATCTGCCTTTGGCTCCGGTCGTGATCCTGGGGTCCTGGGTTCAAGTCCTACATCGGGTTCCCTGCAAGGAGCCTGTTTCTCCCTCTGGCTAGATCTCTGCCTCTTTATGTGTCTCTCATGAATAAATAAAATCTTTAAAAAAAAATAAAAGGACAGGTGAGAGGTAGGGCTTAAAACATAGTATTTAATAAAAGTTCATACTGAACTATGGGATCCTCACTCATCTCATTTATTCCTAGACCTTCTGAAGTAATGTGTAAAGGAAATTCTGAATGACTCTAAAGAAAATTTCTTGAAGTAGTGAAATTTGAATTTCTCTTCATGAAAAGTACCTAACACCGTGAAAACCTATGTCATGGTACATCATCATAAAGCTTCAGAACAAGAATAAAGAAAAAAAAGTCTTAAAGTGTTCCTGAAAATAAAACAGCTCATGAAATAAAAGATAAGAATGAGATTACACACCTTAAGAGCAAAACTGGAATATAAAGAAAATAAAAGAAAAATAAATTCCCACTCAGCTCAGTGTGAGGATAAAGATATTTGCAAACATTCAGGGTCTCAAAAAGTGACTCATTCATCTTCCGTCCCAGGAATTGATTGGAGTATATGTTCCACTAAGATAAGGGAAGAAAAAGGAAGAAAAAGGCAGAGGCAGAGTCTTGAAAAGAGGGGAAGATACTGTGAATGGATTGTCAGGATGATGGCTGTGTCCTGGATCTCAAGAGTAGCCGGTCTGCATTGGAGCAGGAGAGTGGAGGAGTTGGACTGACATGTCCAGGACAGATTCTCTGAAGTACTAGAAAATTTGGAAGAATTTTTTTGCTAGGTCTATTTGAATCTTTGGGGAAAATTAGAGTTAGGCACATAATAGACCAATTCAAAAAAACAAATTAAAAGTAAACTATTAACTAGGGAAAAGAATTATATAAAATGCCAAAGTAATTGTCGTATGCTTGGCAACAAACAATATTTACAAAGTCATAATACTGTAAACTCTGACTACTGATTTCACTGAACAACTAACTGTACTGTAAGTATATTGGAAAGGTGGGGGTGGGGTAGGATATGTGTCTACGAGATTATTAAATCTTCAACTATCTCTAATGCTATTTTATTTTTAAATAATGAATATAGATTTCCATAATAAAATAAAATTAATTTTAAACATGGATATTCATATTTTGCATTGAATTTCCAGGAATTTTCTTGAAATAATCTTTTTAATTTAAAACTGCTATCTATGCTTTTCAGAACTGATCACTGCAGTGCTGATCCAATTGTAAGACGAAGAGCGATGCAGCTAGATTTTTAAAATATTGTAAATAGATATTAAACTTTGAAAAGTATTCATCTCTGGTCAAAGTCCATTTCTTGTTTTTCCCAAAACTTTATCAATGTCTCCAGACTTTACCCACTTGTTTTTAGTGAATGTCGAAACAACTAAAATTCCATGGACTCCTCGGTAACAGGCCTTCTTATCCTACATAAAATGGAAAATAGGTGATTTGATGAATAAGGGTCCACTCTAAACAGAATAAAAGGGTCCACTCTAAGCAGAATATATATCACATTTTTATTTGGGGACAAGTTTTGTATCTTAAAGCACTCATATTAAATTACTTGTTTTTTCTTCTAACCCTTTGTTCTCCAGAGGTCTTGGCCATGCTTTCTGGATAGACTATCCTTCCTACTATTTGTTACTAGATCCATATTTGTGCCTCTATCAGACATCCAGTTAAAGTAAGTCTTCTTCATCAAGTCCACTTGAATAGTTCTACTCCACACTGATCATTCCATTATTCCATTTCTCTTAGCATTGACGTTTTGTGTTACATTAATTTGTACCTGTTTTCATGTCATCTTTGCTTGAGTTGTTATATCTTTTCATCTGCATTTTGTTCCCCTATTATATTGTAAATTTCCTGAGAATGAGGACAATGTCTTTAACTTCATTTGCATATCTCCATGACATCCACTAGAGAATGCCATTTGAAGACAGCACTCATTAAATCACATTTTCAATGACAAAATCACGTCTAGCTTCGGAAAATATGGCTTATGAAGCACTCGATATAGTTGTTATATGTATTTTCTCTCAGAAAGTCTTTAGGAAATATGCAGATAGAATATTATATACATAATACATGCTGAGTGACTTCAAAAAAATTTACAACCCAATGTACTAAAATAAAATTTTTTTAAAAGTTGCAGATGGAATGTAGCAAAATACCATTGATTGATATATATAAATGCACAATTTGGACAGATAATAGTAATTAATCCATTTCAACAATCAAAATAAACAAACAACATAATTTCATATTATATTCTTTTCCACATATCTTAAACAGTAGTCAGCTTGACTTTATATATTTATATAAAAATGTAGGTTATGTGATGGAATTTCTATCAGGATTTGGCTTGCTATAGGATCCAAAATACATACAACCTCTTTGGCTTAAATATTTTTTAGTTTGTTTATTTATTTTTAGTAAGTTCTACACCCAACATGGGACTTGAACTCATGACCCCAAGACTAAGAGTCACATGCTCTTTAGTTTGGCTTTTTTTTTTTTTTTTAAATAAACCTGCCTCAACTTCTTTTTTAATCTCATTAAAATTGTCTCAAATTTTCAGTTCCAGCATTCTGCTTATGGTTCCCCAATCAAAAAAACCTTAAAATACCAAGGAGCTCATTAAGTTCTAACAATTTCCAATAAGATTCCATGCCCCATCCCAGCAGTTATCACTTACAAAGTAGGGCCGAGAAATTTATTATTTTTAACAAGTGCCCTACTTATTCCTAATGTATCAGCAAATCAATGATTTAGTCTAGTTTCTTCATCACAGACATAAATAAATGAAGGCATTACACGTATGTGTGTGTGCTTTATGTATTGTAAATGTCATGCTGTTCCTCAAATCTGGAATTCTCATTCCTAATCCCTCACTAACCTCTATCCATGTCCCCATGGCATACTTCCACCTATATCCCTTGGGCAGTCCCAATTACATATTTTGCAAAAATTTGCCTTGCTTCCTCATTAAAACAGAAAAGTATTAATTTTGTTCAGACTTTATATTTATTAGGAGACATCTACTTTCCGATTTACTGGAGAACTTCTTTCCTTTGCTTATAATCACTTTATTTGCTACTACGGACAATATCTCTGAGATATAGGTTGGTATTGTTATCTTAATTTTATGGTTACTACATTTAATCTATTTTATGCTTATCTCTGTCTCAAGTTTAGGGCACTATACATCCTGGCCAAAAGTGTCTGCGACTTTCCCACATTCCTGTGATGTAACCCAGGCACTTTGTCCCATATTTGACAATAGCAGCCTCCTCTGAACCATACTTATCTCCAGAGGCATGATGATTTCTGCAGGTCTTCTAGGTGTGAAGTTATAGCGCGCATTTATTGCCTCAAGTAAACATTAGCAACAGGCTGTGGTTGAAAGTATCCCTAGTGGGATTTTATTCCTTAGCATTCAATGATGAGGAGAGTCCTTGCATGCCTGCCTGGCTCTATCAGAGACTTTCAATCATGTGTCCCTCCCTTCCCCTATTTTTTTCCAACCTCTGACATAGAAGTTCTCATTTGTTCATAAAAGAATTTGGTGTTCTCAAATGCAGAGAAGAACAGATAAAAGAAATGTAGGGAATCTGAGAAGCACCATGGAAAAGAGTTTGGAGCACACCCATTGTAGCCAGATGGCCTGAGTAGTATCAGACTTTGCCATTAATAGCTGAGTATCTTGGGAAAGTTATTTGACCTTATTGTGTCTCAGTTTTTCCATCTGTAAAAGGGGGATTAAAGGAGAATTTATTTTATAGAGCTGTTCTAAAGATTAGATACGTTAGCATTTGTAAAGCACTTAACATAATGTGTAGCACAGAGAGTGATATATAGATAAACAATAGGTGTTCTGGGCGATTGAAATGGATGATGGAGAAATAACTGGTTGCAGTTGTAGGATTTTATATCACCTTAAGAATTTGAATCATTTTAATATAGAAATCTGTATAGAAAAACCAAGGCTTCTATAGTACACAGGCTTCTTTCCTTTGTTGCTTTAGGCCATTAATTAGTGGCAAAGAGATCACAATGGTTAAGTTTGATATGCTGAAATGGTTACTATAAGAGACAAATAACTCTTCTTGCCAGGAGATAACTAAGTCCTCTGGTAAGTAAATATGAAAATAATGCTTACTTCTGGCTCTAGGAATCTTCTGAGCAATTCTACAAAATTCTCTGCTTGTAAATTCCTATAAATAAGTTGCTAACAATTTGCTAATGAGTGAGTCATTATGTACATTAGCAGTCTTTACCTACATAAGGGGAACACCCTTCTCCAAAAACTCCCTCTTCGCTCAAGTGTGGTAAGGCCTAAAACATTTGTCCAAACTTTTAATTAGCATTCTGTCTTTCAGACAT
Organism: Canis lupus baileyi; assembly: GCF_048164855.1. Classification (NCBI taxonomy): domain Eukaryota; kingdom Metazoa; phylum Chordata; class Mammalia; order Carnivora; family Canidae; genus Canis; species Canis lupus. The sequence goes on along the minus strand of NC_132870.1, from coordinate 16,939,189 downwards.
TTTGTAACCATTTGAATTAGGTTTCTAGACTAGTAAATCTCTAGAAAAGTATTTTATGAACAAAAACACCACATCAGTGTCAAGAGCCACAAAGAGTGTACCAGAGATAAGCTACTTATTTCATCTTCTGATTATGGCAGGGCATAATCTAAAATAATCTGTTGTGAAAACAAACAAGCTATGGTTAAATTTAAATCTCTGATAAAAAAAAAAAAGCATGGCTATGAAGCAAATGAAGTCTGAATGTTTATTTTATTTTTTAAAAGATTTATTTATTTATTTGAGAAAGAGAGATGGAGAGAGAAAATGAGCTGGGTGGGGGCGGGGCAGGAGAGGGAGAAGCAGGCTTCCCATTAAGCAGGGAGCTCAAACTAGAAGCCTATTTCTAATTAGTTACTTTAAAAAATGTTTACCTATATGCTAAGTTGCTAAGATTATATTTAAGTGAGAGGCCCAAACTAGCATTCAAACCCTCGGAGTGTAGAGAAGCTACAGTAAAACCTCATAAATTATAAACAAGTGATTCTTTCAAAATACAACTCTTTATTTAGGCAGTAGAAAATATGTGTAACATAAAATACAAGTAAGGTGTTTGGAAACCATACCGGTTAGTTGCATATTGGAATACACTATGTCCATAATAGCCAAACTGTGGAAGGAGCTACAGTGTCCTTTGACAGATGAATAAATAAAGAAGATGTGGTATGTATATACAGTGGGGAATTAGCCATCAGAAAGGGCGAATACCCACCATTTGCTTCTACATGAATGGAACTGGAGGGTATTATGCAGAGTGAAATAAGTCAATCGGAGAAGGACAATCATCATATGGTTTCACTCATATGTGGAATATAAGAAATAGTGAAAGAGATTATAAGGGAAAGGAAGGGAACTGAGTGGGAAAAATTAGAGAGGGAGACAAACCATGAGAGACTACTAACTCTGGGAAACTAACAAAGGGTTGTGAGGAAGGGGAGGTGGGCGAGAGTATGGGGTGATGTGCGCTGAGGAGGGCACTTGATGGGATGAGCATTGGCTGTTCTACTATATGTTGGTAAATCAAACAAGTAAAACAAATATAAAAAAAAAAGCATTGCTTGTTGGAAGTCTAAAATGCTTATCTTTCATCCAAGTAAATAATGTAAATCTAAATCCATGAGAATGTGTGCCTTTATTTTAATAAATATATTATAAAATATCAGTATATTTCTTTAATCAAAATGGTATAATCTTAGTCTCATGAGAGTGGTTTCTTCTAAACTGCAGATATATTAGTTACAACGATGAAGTTAAGTTGCTGTTCTCTGCTTAACTACCTATGTCACAGAACTAAATATTATCAGAGTATGGCAATTATTCAGAAGAAAATCATCTTTGTTGATGTGAGATTTAATTGTTGAAATTGAAGAGGCCAAATCACTAGGCGTGTTTTATACTATCGAACTACAGATGCTCTCTGTGTCATACCCTGCAGCAACTTTTTAGGCATTCCATATGGCTAGCAGAACTACTAACAAGTACATACAAAAAACTGTGGGATGAAGCAAAACCGAACAATTCAGACAATTGATTTATGTGCAATAAGTGTCACTCAAGAAATTTTATGTTATTATAATTAAATAATTGTATGGTGAATTTTAATTCCAGCTATATAGGTTATTGAATGACTGTAATTTTGAAATTAGGCTAAGAGACCTAAAAACCTGCAGTCTTCCAGGTAATATTATTTTTTAGATCTTAGGCTAGTAAATGAGCTCTAATTTTAAGTTATGCAAGTAGATACTTATTAATATAAATAGAACATGATATTAAGTATATGATTCTATGAAGAGTTGCATAAATTCAGATAATTGTGCCAGTCTTACTGAATATAATCTGTGAAATAAAAAATTTGAATAGATTGACATACATGTAGACAGAAGTCCTGGTATGTTTGGAAAAGAGCACAAGACTTGAAAGTAGAGGAACTGAGGTTTTTGGATATGCTTACTGGGAATTAAACCTTGAGACAATTATTTCACCTCTTTAAGGTAATTTCTTTATTGTGGAAATTTGGGAAATGGGATAGCTGATCTTTAAATTCCATTCAGCTGTGTGATTTTCTAATTCTGCCCACCTCCTATTTTGTATTTGTATCTCATCAGGAGAGAGGGTGAGTATGGGAACAATAAGGTCATATGAGATGACAGGCTGTCATAAAGAAACATAATGCTCTGGATGCACTTAACTCTTGCTGGCCTGGACAGATTTCTTCCCAGAGTCCAGAACTATTATGATCTTTGAGGAAAAGTAGAAAATATACATGATACCAGGCAAGTAGTCTTCTATTTTTCCACCCAGGAGAAAGAAGACACCTGTAAGATACAGATGGAGACACTTGTCCAAGATTCAGGAGACCAGTACACCCTTCCTGCCCTCAGGTCCATAAACCAACTGATCCTTCCTTTAAAGTGTTTTCTGTATTTAAACTGGGGTGCAGAGGGGTTGCTGCATGCAACTGAAAATATATATAGTCAAGAATTTTAATAGCAAAGTGGATGAACAACATGAATAGCTCTTTTACAACTGAGAAAAGAGACACAGGGAAATACATTCTGCCTCACTAAAGCATAAAGAAGTTCAATGAAAACAATATGATATCCTTCTTTTGCCCACCAGACTGGCGGTTAAAGTGCTATCCCCAGATTTTGCAAGAGAGATAAAAATATGCCTGTTGTTGGATGTATAAATTACCATAAACAATATGGAGGGAAATTAGGCAACATGTATCAAAACAGAAATTGTGTGTATCATTTGAACTAGCATCTCACTTCTAGAAATTCATATTAAGGTGATAATTGTGCAAGTTCAAAAAGATATATGCTGAAGAAGCTTGATTGCAGCATTCAATAAAACAGAGTATTTTCAAGTAACAATTATCAGTGGAAAGTAATGCATTATAGACTACCATATGATGGAATAGTTTGTTACTACCTTATATAATATGATACATTTTATCCCTCTATTACTGTCTGTCTCCTCTCACTAGCATATAATCTTCAGAAGGCAGAGGCTTTGTCATTTCAATATTTTCCCATACCTATAACAGGGGCTTTATAAATATGGTTGAATGACTGAATGAATTGAAAAGGGTGGAGTATAGATGTGAAAACATATTCATGATCTTCTGTTGAAAGAAGAAAAAGAACAAAAGAAACTTCTAGCAAATATAATTGAGAGATATGAAAATAAAGATGAACAAATTAAAAATAGAAAAACAGTTAACAGAATCTCAAAATTTCCATGGAAGTTTGTTTTTGGATTTTAACAATAAAATTCTAAAATTTATCTGAGAAAATAATTAGGTAGTGATAGCTCTGAAATTTTGGAAAAAGAAGATTATCTGGAGTATCTGTGAGTAACTGAAGCAGAGAGGAAGGGCTTACTCCATAAGCTATATGGCATATTATGAAGTTAAAGCAATTTATATGTTAGGCGGGCACAAGAATCAATTGATAGGTCAATGGAACAGAATTGATGACCCAATAATTTATATAGCAGTAAGATTGTGAATTAGCAGGAAAAGAAATGGAGCTGAGATGATTGGAAAGTATAATATTAACTTTCTTTATTATGTCATACTCCCAATGCGTTTCAGATCAATCAAATGTTAACTGTAAAAACACGTGAAAAACACCCCCTGCCAAAGTAGAGTAGATGTATCTCTGTGATGCTTGGATTGGGAAGCCCTTCTTAAAACCTAAAGCAAAGAAGATTTTGTGAAGGCAGAAAAGTAATTTCACTGCAATAATTTAAAATCTTTGAATTTGAAAATAAAATAAAAATAGAAGACAAAGTACAAAATTAGAAAATCATCTGTTTTTCAGGTTTTTAAAAAGATTTTATTTATTTATTCGTGAAAGACACGGAGAGAGAGAGGCAGAGACATAGGCAAATGGGGAGCCAGATGCGGGACTCAGTCCCAGGACCCCAGGATCACAGCCTGAGCCAAAGGCAGATGCCTCTAGGAAAATAATTGTAATGAAGCAGCAGAGCTACCAGAAATCTAACATGTGTAAATGAGCAAAGAGATGTCAATGTAACTCATAAAATAATAAAATTAAAATGGCTAATGGGTATATGAAGGTGTATTTGACTTTACCAAGACTCAGAGATACACAAATTAAACCAGATACTTTTTTCTTTGATTATATTGATCATTTATGTGATTATAAATTATAAAAAACAAACAACATTAGTAAGAATGGGGTAAGACACAGACCTTCCCACCACTTGTGGAGATGTGAATTGGCAAAAACCTTCAGCACTGTGGATCAGCATCTCTTAATATGCCAGCTGTTAACTCATTGTTTTTAGTATTATTTATTCATTCACATTGTTCTTCAAAAGTAAATCACATAAGTATTATCTAAACATATTAAATTGTCAAAGTGCACTCAAATGATGCAGAAAAGACAGAAGTTCTTCTACTCCACTTTAGCCCCATTTTCAGTAAAGTACAATGATTGTTACTGTGTTTTCTTACAAGTCGCTTTCACTGAAATTCCTATGTAAATGGAAAAATATATTGTTTGGCTTTGAGCATTTTTTATGTTCAGTGGATTATATATATACACACACACACACACATATACATATATACATATATCAGTGAGATATAATATATATATAATATATATACTTATATATTAGTCAGGTTGACCAACTTATTCTCTGGCTAACAAACCACCACCCAAGTCTCCTTGGTTTCACATATAAAAGTATATTCTTTACTGTGCACAGCTGTGCTTTTCCGCAGTGATGCGTAGATTAAGGCTGCCATCATGCAGCTATGTCATCCGGAAGACAAAGTTTCCAGGTTTCTGATGCAAGGGAAGAATGAGATTGAGGGCCATGTGCTGACTCAGAACGCTTCAGCTCAGGACTGGCAAGCATTAATTCCACTTAGAGCTCACTGGCCAAAAGTAGTCTCATACTTCCATGAGCATATGTCCTGGCTGGGGAATGTGGTGGAACACAAAAATATTTGGCATAAATAGTATTTGTAGTAAATATCTCTGCTATAATATTGTATGTATTGTTTCCTTCACAGCATGAGAGTCTCAGGGTGGTTGGAGTGGTGGCTGGATTCCTTATAGACCACGGCAGAGGCTGCAAGCTGCTTCTGACCTAGCATGTCCGAGTATGGCATCATCACATTGTGACTCTGTTCTGTTCAATGTGACAATCAGATGATCCAGTTCGCTTTTTGACAAAGATCTTCAAAGGTGACAAAGGCCAGAGTTAGGGAACTAAAATGCACTGGCTTCTGTGTCAAGTGAATGCAAGTTGCTTTGGGTTATCTCTGTTATTGTAGAACTGAAAAAAACACATTTTCCAGATTATTATTGGATCAAGAACAACCCATTCTCATTCTCCAAAACCCCATGTCTTCTGCATAGGCCAAGCAGGAAAGTTAAATGGAGGAAGTGATAAGAATCATCATTCCTACATTTTTCAGGTTTTTTTTGTTGGTGACACTACAGCTTGTAATTTGTCAGGGAAAAGGTATGTCTTTGAATTTTTATTTTGTTGTTATTTTTTTTTGTTGTTGTTGTTATTTTTGTTACAAATACTTAAATATAGAGACTTCCAGTTGGACTTTGTATTATGAGATCTCATCCCAGTATAGATTCTGTGAATCACCTAGAAACTTAGAAAAGATTCCCTAGAAGATAGAGCCTGAGAGAAACAAGAGAAAGAGAAAATGAATCAGAAAGGAAAGGAGAACAAATGTAAGGGAGTATTATCAGCCTGGTCACAGTTTCTGCTTCTACTACTTCTGCTGTTTGTGCTGTTCTGCATTCTTAATCCTGAATCAACTTCCAAATTATAGAAAGATTACATGACCAGAACAAGGGACGTTCTTCTCCCTGAATTAGCTGCAAGTAAATTGCCAGTATAATGTCTGTTACTCTTAAATGATTTAATGCGTACTTCCAAACAACAAGCAGTTCTATATAACTGTAACGTAACCATCAAACCCCAAAATGAGTCGTTGCAGGTACATAATCCCTGCCATCTAATCCTGAGACACCCTTCCATGACGCCAGCAGCTCCAGCTGCTATATCCTGTAGAGCCTAAGGATCTCGCCTGTCCTCTCCTGTTGCCATTAAGTCCATGCTTCTGTCCTCCTTCAGTGTGGACTAGTTCTCCAGTCTTTCCTTAAGTTTTCTGGCCATAACCTTTTTTTTTTTTTTTTTTTTAGATTTTATTTATTTATTCATGAGAGACCGAGAGAGAGAGAGAGAGAGAGAGACAGAGACATAGGCAGAGGGAGAAGCAGGCTCCATGCAGGGAGCCCAACGTGGGACTCGATCCCGGGACTCCAGGATCACACCCCTGAAGGTGATGCTAAACCCCTGAGCCACCAGGGCTGCCATAACCTTTTTGAAGACTACAGGCCAGTTATCCAGTAGAATATTACTTAATCTTCATCTGATATTTCTTTGTGAATAGATTCAGATTATGCATCTTCTGGAGGAATATCTCAAAAGTGACCCTATTTGACTCTATTTGAGTCAAATCGGGTCATAGGGTCAAATGGTGCACATTTTTGTTTGTTTATTTGTTGTGGGGATTTTTGTTTGTTTTTTGTATAATGCTTCTTCATTTTATTTATTTTTTATTTTTTTATTTTTTAAATGGTGCACAATTTTATTGATGAGGTTAATTTTGATCACCTGATTAAAATGGTGCCTGTCAATCTTCTCCAAATGTAAAGTCCACATTTTTATACTCCTTAATGCCAGTATTTTGGTGTCAGTGACTTTGAGATTATGTAATTATTCTGTGCCTTATCAAATTAAAAATGTTTTCATTTTTGTGTTCTATCAGTATGGACTCTAGATTTATTTTATTCAAAGGGCCATAATTCGTTACTGTTATTTATTTTGTTGCTAAACTTGTGCTAGATTTAGCCAGTGTTATGTGTCTTCAAGCTGGCTTCTGTGTCTTGGTGACACATCATCACTTTTAAATAACTTCTTTACTTTTTGGCACAATAAAACGTTCTAGATTCACCTTGAACTTTCTTGGCCACTGCCTGAGAATTAGCCATTAAAAAAAATAAATAAATAAAAAAATAAAAAGCGCTAGGTGTATTTCTCCCTATCAGAGGGCTATAGCTCCTTGGCTCTTTCAGTGGCCAGAGCTAGGAAAGGCACACATGCACATACACACACATACACACATATAGACATACATACACATGTTCACATCTATATTTATTTCTATATTTATGTATAAGCTTCAAAGCCATGATTTCATCTCTATATTTCCAATTTCAATCCGACACCACAGAGTTTAATCTATTTTTTTGTATTTATAACTCCTGTCTCTGACAGTGAGAAACCCGGCTCCCATCATCTTAATATATTTGAGCAATCTACTTGTCTGTAAGCAGTCTTCTGTTACTGCACCCACCCCCTGCCCCGCGCCCCTGTGCTTTCCTCACTGCAGGCCCCAGCACCCTGCTCTGGACCTCACAGATCCTCTTCCTCCTCCTCAGCCCATCCCCCATCTTTCCCAGTGTAAATGCATATCTTGCTCAGCCCCAAGGAATGGATTTGGGACTGAATTGTTTAGAAAGAGAAGAAAGGGAGAGGGAAGGGAACAGGAGGAGAAATGGAGAAGAGTGAAAGATGGGAACAGAAAACACAGGGAAAGAGGGAAAAGAGGAAGCTGGATGCTACAGCAGATTTTAGCTTAATGATCGCTTGTCCCAATGGACACAGTCAGAGAGGCTGTGCAAACTGCTGCAAGGCTGAACACTCTGTTCAGAGGGAGGAAGAGTTCCTTCCTGTCTCCTGTCTCCCACTGGGCAAAGTCTCCTTGGGTATTTACTACCCTGAGCTTCTGGTTGCAGCGCCTGGCTTTTGCAGGCTCTTACTAGGGAAGCTAGAAGCCCCACAGATCTGCCAGGCAGCAGTGGTGATTCTTTCTGCTAGCTGGCCCTCATCTCAGTCCAAAGGCCTGACAATAGCAACAGCAGCTAATGGGCTCAATGACACACAAACCATTGCTGTAGCTATTCTGATGGAAAACCAAGGCAATTGTGGGAGTCTAGAGCAGTGATTAAACTGAACTAGTACAGCCCATCCCTTCCCTGAGATCAAAAATGCAAGTCTAATTCTTCAAGCTAGAGGCCAGTTGCAATTTCCCAGAATATTAGCAAATCAAGCTACAGCTCATTGCTTGCAGTTTACCCCAGAATTATCATCACCATCATTATCAACAAAGGCAGTCATAACCATGTGCCACACCTCAGAGTGCTCTGCTGTGCTTTGTGCAAAGTGAAAGCATAAATGCCTCCTGACTTCGGTGGGGGATGTTATTCAAGAAGTCCATATCCACATAAAGAGGAAAGTTCAATTTCATTTATAATGGTGATGTAATGCATGCAAAATAAAATAATGTATGTACTGCATATACTAAATTATGTTCCTAAGCAGTTTTAATAGGCAGCTTTGATTTTGAAGGAATGTGGGGGTAAAAAGTGATTATTCTTCTATACAATTGATTTCTCTATGCCTTAGACCAGTGCTTCTCAACTGAGGCAAATTTATACCCAGGAGACATTCAACAATTCAGTCTGAAGTATCAACAGTGTTGGGGAACTCTGACCTAGGTGATGATATTTTTTTAGAGATTTTATTATTTTTATTGTAGCGAGCACACAGGAGAGGGGCAACATGGTATTAGGAGGAGGGAGAGAGACAAGCACACTCGGCACTGAGAACAGAGCCCTATGCAGGGGTTCCATCTCACAACTCTGAGATCATGACCTGACCTAAAACCAAGAGTCGGAATGCTTAATGGACTGAACCACCCAGGAACCCCCAGGTGATGGTATTTTAAGCTTCCTTCTTTAATGTAGCTTAATTTGTAGTTAAAACCTAAACCAAAGCAAACCAAAATAAAATAACTAAAACCACATAGGGGAAATATAACAAACCTAACCGTCAATTTGCAGTAATACTATTCCTGATATCAAAATGCCATGAAAGAGATCTAACACTCTCCTATGTATGTTATCTGTTGAAATCGTAACGCCAACCTAATTTTTACAATTGTTTTGAACAACTATATAGTCTTAGTTTTGGTTTTCTTGATTTCTAGAATGCAGCATCTAATACCAGCTGTCTCTCAGGTTTGCACATCCTCATAGTCTTCATTATCAAGAGTGAGGTGAATGCAGGAATCTGCTTCTAGCAAAGGAAAATCCCCTGAACGTATGCATGAACATGGAATCTGAAGGGCAGGAGTGATGATAAGCACACATGATGACAGGGATGGGTAGGAAGAAAGCCAAAATGTCTTGGTGTCCTGCGGTCTTGCCAAGCATTCACAGCTATTTTGGAGGTGCTAGGTAATGACTAGAAGTCCCACACATCCACAGTTTTCCTCAGAGCTACTCTGGGATCAGAGAACAGAATGTTCTCTTATATGTGAAAGTGTAAACTCACAATGTAAGGAAGGTACAACATATACTTTCTTGCTGCCTTAACGTACACTCTTTGACTTTATAGGACCTCACCCTATTCTCTCACACACAGCAAACAAAAAACCCAAAAACATCTTGGATCACCCGGGGTGTGTGTGTGTTTTTTTTTCCCCTTCGCTGAAGTGTATTCAAGTTTTGGGAGGTGATTGAGACTTGTCAACCAGGAAAAAACTTGGTTGGAACCACTTTCCAATGGAACTCACATTCGAGGACTATGTGTGAGATGGCTGATCTGAAGGACGAGGAAAGAAGAAACATAAAATTAATTTATTCCTACTTGGAATACTTCTTTAAAAACTAAGCGGTTCTATTTAAAAGCTTAACATGTGTAAATGCAGTTAAGCATCACTGACATGGACTAATTATAGACAAGGACTGTAATAAATTAAAGAAATACTTAGAAGAAAAATAGCACTCGAACTTTTAAGTACTTACAGTAATCTGTAATCATGCTAATAAACTCCTCCTAAAAAAGGATTGCTCTAGAAAATTGTTTTGGTGTTTTGAGGTATAATCAGCAGTATTATCTTAATTAATTAATTAATTAATTAATTTTGTGTGTGTGCAAAAAAAATGATTTTATTAAAGCACAGGGAAAGGACCTGTGGGTGGAAAGAGCTGCTGCCAGCATTATGGTAATTTAAAAAGTTATGTTTTGAAGTCATTAGAATAGTTTGTGGTAATTAAGTAGGTTTAAAATGTCCTCAGATGTGTATTTTTACTACTAATTTGCTCAGCAAAACCTTTTTTTGTAGATTGGATGAAGGAACTTTTAGTTCAGGTAAGATAATTGATAAAACTTACAAATTAGAAGAGTTGTAAATTAGTGAGATATATTATGCAAAGGAGAGTTTCCACTGGAAATAGGACGTTGAATTTGGCAAGTCAGAAGTTAGGATAACTTGAGGAGAAAGAAAGACCAATCTACAGTGAGTGAGTGGGATTTAAGGGAGAGGAAACCAGGGAGGTGAGTAATAGTGAGTTCTGAGATAGAGACTGAAGATGTTGGTCAATGGTAGCCATGAAGCTATGCAACTAACTTAAATTTTATGAAAATGGTCAAAGTCTGGAAGTTATTTTCTGCAGAGAACTTGGAAGAGAGCTGGTTGGGGGGAAATTAAAGTGTTGCCTTTGAGGTTGAAAACCATAAGGTCACAACAGCAAAAGAGAACCAATGATAAGAAATCAAAACAAACAAAAGTCATGTTAACATATCTGGGACCTGTATCCCTGAAGGCGATCACCTGACCTAAATCTTGTTCTATCTGTCCCATTTTAGCAACTTCTGCATACATCTAGTCAGTGGCTTCCTTCTATTTCAGCATGTTAGGTGAGGTGACCCCTGTTTCAGTCCTATCACCTTTCAGTGGTCAGCAGCAGACCTGAGTCTTGTCTTCCAAGAACTGGTTACAGTAATCTTGGCAGCCATAGCCTTTGTTTGATAAGGCAGTTCATTGTTCAGACTCCAAACCTGAAATTAGTTCTTAATGAACTAAAAAATAGTTTGTGATTAGCTGTGATTGGACAATCACAAGATGGAGGCTGAGGGGAAAGATATGAATAAAAGGAGGAAAATACAGGTGTAAAATTAACCAGACAAGGTGTCTGTGTGAGCAAAAAAAGCATTCATTTTAATCTGATCTTGGTCAAAGGGCCATTGTTTACTTTCTACAATTTAACTGCCCATTTATTTTTTTAAAGATTTTATTTATTTATTTATTTATTTATTTATTTATTTATTTATTTATGAAAGACATACAGAGAGAGGCAGAGATACAGACAAAGGGAAAGAGGGATCCCTATGGGGAGCCCAATGAAGGACTTGATCTCAGGACTCCGGATCACGTCCTGAGCCAAAGGCAGACAAACGCTCAACCACTGAGCCACCCAGGTGTCCCTTAACTGCCTCTTTATTTATTTTTTTTTAAGTTTTTATTTGTTCATTTAAGTAATCTCTACACCCAATGTGGGGCTTGAACTCAGAACCTCAAGATCAAGCGTCACATGCTCCTCCCACTGAGCCAGCCAGGTGCCTCTTAAAAAGATTTTGTTGAGTCAAGATCCATTAACTGGTAATGTTCAGATATGTACTGGATTTAAATATCTTTAAGGTGTCAATGAAGAAAGGTTTGTTAAGGCAGTTACCAGTATAAATAAGATTACAGAATGAATGTTTATTTGTGAATTCAATAGGTCTTTCTAGCATACAAAACTGATATGCCTGTTGAAAAGAACAAAAAAGTCTTGCACACCAAAGTCCTTAGCAACTGAAAACAACAGCAATGCATCTTGTCAGTTTCATCTACTCCAACATGTTTACACACCAAATGTATTAGATTCAATAGTGCAGAGATTCACAACCATGGCAGCTTCTTGGTATGACTGCAATCACTTTTAAGGAGCTATTTTCCTGAGATTCTAATTTAGATGGTGGAAGGGAGACTTACATATTTCTTAGTTTTAAGATCTCCCCAGATGGTTTTAATGGGTCTGAGAACATTATGTTAGTAAATTGTGAAGCAAATTACTTGGTCATAAGCAGCATTTAAAAATGAAATACAGTATGTTTGCAATAAGGATAATCTTAATTTATGAGAATTTTGTGTCAACTATGTTTGTGTCAATGTGTGGACATGAATATCTACTTGGTTGCTATATAAAATATGTTTTTGACTTTGGAATATGCTAATCATTGGAACTTGTCTTCTCACAAGATGAATTAATGAAGTTTATATAAAATTAATTTTCTATTCATAAGGACCTTCAAATGAAACTAAATGGACTTTTAGTGCATAGAGGTTAAGAACACAGATTCTGAAGCTCAACTGAGTTTAAATATCATATCTGCCACTAACTGACCTTAGTGACTGTGGGCAAATTCCTCAACCTCTCTGCCCTCAATTTCTTCAACAGTAAAGCAGAGAAAATGATAGTTGCTTACCTGATGGGATTGTTATGAGGATTAAACAAATTTGGATAGCATTACAACAGTACAGTACAGTAATATGTAAATATAAATACATCTTTATTAAGTAAACAAGATAAAAGTAATTCATTTGGACCTTCATTCAAATAAACAGCCAAACTTTACTCTGGGTCACAAGACATCTCAATAACAAAAGAGCATAGTTAAAGCAAGGGAATTATAACTAATAACTTACTGGAGAAAGAAGTGCAAAAGTCAAACCTAACTTCACATTAAATGGTTGGGAGAACAGGTCCTAGGCGTGGACTGAATGTGTTCTCAGTTGGTGCCTCTGGAAAAAAACCTTTAAATCCACTTGTATCTTTTACTTTAGCACATTGAACACCATAATATTTAATAATGAAATTCTTTCTGTCCCTATTTGAGTCCAAATTTGATGTGATATATTGCCTTTTGAATGCTGTGTGGACATCCTACAATCCTTTGATGCACCTATTCTGCTCACCAGATGAAGCTTCCATGGAAGATATTTTCTTTAGCACTTGTGATGTTTCCAGTGAAGCACAGCAGTAGGAGCAGTGAGTAAAATTTCAATTCTGTAGTCACTTGGGTAGATGTCAATTTTGGATTAGGGAAATTATAGGCTCCATGATAAATATTTCAGGCTGCCAACTACAATGAAAAGTAATTAAAGCAGCTATGACAACAGGTGCTGGATGGGGGAAATGGTGCCTTTTATCATGAGGTTGTGGGTGCATGTGTTAAATGTGCTCATCATTTTCTCTTTTCTATTATTCACTGAATACCCTGGGGAGATTATTCTATTGCCAGCATTTATAGGATATAATGAAACCACATTAAATATGTATCTGATTGCTACCAACTGTGTGGAAAGCGTATGCTAACTATGGCTATGTACAGCGAGTTGGGGTCAGGGACCAGTGAAGTTCATCTTCACTGTGACTTCTTTACGCTTGACCCACGGGCCTTCACTGTTTCATTGACCTTTAATTCAAGCATCAGGTATCTTTTTGTTTGTTAAATGAAAACTTTAAGAGGGTTGTGACAAGATACACATTTCTTTTAGACCTCAGTGTTTCCAGAAAGGGAACTCCTTAACATATGGCATGTGAGCAGCCACGATGGAAAATGATTTTAATCTTATCAGTTTTAATTACATATTTCTTTGGAATATTAAGCACCATATTTCACCACACATTTCATGTTGACTCCATCAAACTCATAGGCTTATCCTTAAAAACAAAAAAGAAAGGTGTTTTAAATAATACATTGGTTCGATTTTGGTTAATAAGGAATTATGTTCGTAAGAAACTATGTTCATATTAAATGTCTAGAATGAGGCAATGAATAAGATAAACAAATAAGAGAGTGTTTTGTAAAATAAAATGCTCAAACTATGATCATGCTTTTTTAAAAATTTATTTTCTTGAAGGTAAACAAAGATAAAGTTTCTAATCTTTTACTTTCCACTTAAATAGAAGATGATTGTAATTGAATGATAAACTTCTGCTTTAAATGTAGAATTAACTTTTACATGTGTATTATCCCTTTTTTCATTGTTTCCTTTGTATAAGGACGCACATTCTTCCAAGGTTAAAAGAGTTCAGAAGTCACTTCTGTGTATATGTAGATCAGTACTTATTCATAGATGACAACTTTATCATGTATAGTTATGTTTATTGACCTCAGAAGAAAAA